>NW_019417566.1:30080-62636 GCF_000390285.2 Anoplophora glabripennis
TAAAAATACTTGACATTTCTGTTAACTGTCAGACTAGTTGTTTTCCCCATGGCACACTGCAATTAATTTATTTTGCTATGTAATGAAAGTTGAATTTGGAGCACGTTGGGAATGATTGAAATCGATTTTACTGGAAAACGGCACATCCTAGTGAAATTTAACAAGAGGACCTTTTTTATGTTAAATACTTCAAATTTCAATATTTTCGAGTCAGGAACTAGAAAAAAACAAAAAAGATATGATTAAATTTGTCCCTGGGTCCTGCATTTTCTCACGCCCCTGTAGCAAATTTTGAAATGTATTTTATGAGACTTATTAAGCACGTCAAGGTTAATATCTCACCAAAATTTCGTGACTTAATGTCGAGCCGTTTGGATGTTACGCATTAAAAACTGTTTCCGAGGTTACCCCTTTAGGAGAGCGTAGCTCCCTTAGGAGCCGCCACTGACAAAAATTGTACCTAAGTTTTCGTCATTTTTCGACTTGTTTTACAAGCACAGACATTTTGAATACTTATTTCAGTTACATCTTGTATAATTACCTGGTCCACAGAATTGATATCCGCCTGGAATATGTAATTCAAATGGTAGTTTATCTATTAGTGGATTTAACATACCTTCACCGTATCGCAGCGGCATTAAAACTAATTAAAGCCGATAGCGGTACCTGTATTTATAGAAAGTAGCTTGATGAACGGTTTCAAACCATGAAGGTAGTTCAACAAGAGCGGACGCTAGAAAACTTGTATGATTTAAACGAAAATCCTGCTATTGTAGGCAGACATGGTTCGTTGCTACCAAGTTCATTTAGATGTATGCGGGCCCAGCGGGTGTAGGAAGACCAACGTAATATTGTCGTTTCTATTTCATCCGAATGGTGCCAAATTTGAAAACGTATACGCCTACTCAAAGTCCCTATATCAACCTAAATATCAGCTGTTGCGAGACGTGCTGAGTAAAGTGAAAGAAATTGAATACTTCCCATATGGGGCTAGTGATGAAATTATTAGTCCAATAGATGCTCGGTATAATTCCATATTCATATTCGACGATGTGGCGTGTGATAAACAGGAAAAGATACGTGAATACTACTCCATGTGTAGACACAAGAATATTGACGCAGCCTACCTATGCCAAACATATTCCAAGATACCAAAGCAACTTATTCGGGATAATTGCAACTTAATAGTTCTTTTCAAATTGAAATAAATCTGAAACATGTTTATGATGAACATGTGTCCCCCGACATGACTTTCAATCAATTTAAGAACTGCTGCTCAGAATGTTGGAGTAATAAATATGGAACCTTGGTCATTGTAAAGGATTTCAATCTGCAAGACGGTAGATATCGTAAAGAATTCGATAAATATATAAGGATGTAACTGTATTTAACTTTATGATTAATCGCAATGAATCCAACGGCTGAAAACGTCATCACCAAGACGGCGCGAAAGGAAAAAAATCGACGAGCTAGCAAAATGAATCAAGCGAAAGTACTTAGCTTTAAAGTTAGGTAAAACGGAGGAAGATGAGGCGCTACAAAAACTCTTTAAACCCATTGCAACGCCGTTAAAAGAAATAGTCAGCATATCACACAAGTTGAACGAAAAAATTACCAAGTTTCCCATCAATAAGAAAGAGGAGACAAAAAAAGAAGGTTGAAGAAGAAGAAAAACCATCTACATTCAACCAAACGACCTTTTGAACGTCGGAAGACGACATCTAGGCATGATGATGACGATGCTGACAGAACATTTGAAGAGGAGCAAGACACCCGATTGGAAGATTTAACTCAAGAAGCTCTAGAAGAATATTTAGATCAATATCCTGTCATATCTCAAAAGTACGTTACAGAGCATTGGGCTGATAGCGATGTAATTGATAAGAATTCGTCGTGGCTACTCGGTCGAAAACGGATCGATTTTGGCATTCGTACTGGTAATACAGGGTGATTCAGAACTTATCCAAAAAAATTGTGGATGTACAGGGGACCCTCACAAATACAATTTTGTAAAGAAAAAATAAAAAAGTCAGTTCGAAATTGATTTAAAAGTACACTTCTGCACGGCACTGGAAACTGGTCCACTGCAAAACCTGACCTCTCACAATGCGACCGGCATGGCGGTGTGATAAAAACGGACAAAAATTTTCGCAAGGAAAGAAATAAATAGAATTTTATAGCACCTATTTTATATCGGCAAATTCAAATGCTTATGCCTTTATTAATTATTAATAAAATTAATTTGTGTTTTTAAATAATAAAATCATTTGACATACCCGATGTTACAGCAACAATTGTTCAAAATTTTATCCACTAACGTGTAAACACATTTGGGTCCGTCTTACTCACTTTCTACGAACTAACACGAATGATGTCTTGCTTCACCATAACACAAATTCTTCACCATAATACAAATGTTGTCTTGCTTCACCAAAAAGTAGACCTATATATCATTATGTATTTTGAAGCGCTGGATTCGAATCCAGAATCAGAATTGCTCCACCACCCACAATTTTTTTTAAACCGCGAACAACCGCCCTTAAATACAGAAAATACTTATGAAAAATTCTATTTAAAGGGAATTCAACTTTATCTTTCACCCCTGTTTCTTATGTCTATGGGATTGTAGAGAGAGAAAGAATCACTATGAACAGAAAGTACATATAGCCAAAAAGAACAGATTTCCATACAGGGTTGAAAAATATCGTCCAGAAGCCCTTAGTTGTTATTATCAATTGATATCTATACTAATATTATAAAGAGGAAAGATTTGTATTTTTGTATGTATGTATATTTGTTACGAATAAACTCAGAAACTACTGGACGGATTTCGATAATTCTTTCACCATTAGAATGCTACATTATCCCTGAGTAACATATATATCCCAAAATGTTTAAAATAAATGCCCACCCGTGCGAAGCCGGGACGGGCCGCTAGTACATAATACAAACTGATATCTACAAGGTTTATTTTTCTAAGTGAAATACATACTTCCCGAACCTGATCCCATACCAAATAGGATAGTTTTCTTAGAGCAACTTTTAGGACGAAAAGTCCAAGTCTCTCCAAGTCAATTAAAAAGATCTCGAAACAACTTTCGATTTGTCTGCCTTCCATTTGGATATAACCGACGATGTGCTCTACGGCCAACAAAGTCTGTATCCATGAATAAATAATAAATTTAAAGTGTGGTCTTTGTTGAGTAGGGTCATGAGACCCTTGTGTGGTAGTCTTTTTAGTTAGTATTGTGTATTTGGTCAGGTTCGGGAGCGTTTTCTGTTTTTAGGTGTCGTTATTGTTTGTCCGAGTTCGTCTGGGGTTGCCGGTTGGATAATATTATCGTATACTGGCCCATAATTCTTATCAATTACATCACTATCAGCCCAATGCTCTGTAACGTACTTTTGAGATATGACAGGATATTGATCTAAATATTCTTCTAGAACTTCTTGAGTTAAATCTTCCAATCGGGTGTCTTGCTCCTCTTCAAATGTTCTGTCAGCATCGTCATCATCATGCCTAGATGTCGTCTTCCGACGTTCAAAAGGTCGTTTGGTTGAATGTAGATGGTTTTTCTCCTTCTTCAACCTTCTTTTTTTGTCTCCTCTTTCTTATTGATGGGAAACTTGGTAATTTTTTCGTTCAACTTGTGTGATATGCTGACTATTTCTTTTAACGGCGTTGCAATGCGTTTAAAGAGTTTTTGTAGCGCCTCATCTTCCTCCGTTTTACCTAGCTTTAAAGCTAAGTACTTTCGCTTGATTGATTTTGCTAGCTCGTTGATTTTTTTCTTTCGCGCCGTCTTGGTGATGACGTTTTCAGCCGTTGGATTCATTGCGATTAATCATAAAGTTAAATACAGTTACATCCTTATATATTTATCGAATCCTTTACGATATCGACCGTCTTGCAGATTGAAATCCTTTACAATGACCAAGGTTCCGTATTTATTACTCCAACATTCTGAGCAGCAGTTCTTAAATTGATTGTCATGTCGGTGGACACATGTTCATCATAAACATGTTTCAGATTTATTTCAATTTGAAAAGAACTAAGTTGCAATTATTCCGAATAAGTTGCTTTGGTATCTTGGAATATGTTTGACATAGGTAGACTGCGTCAACATTCTTGTGTCTACACATGGAGTAGTATTCACGTATCTTTTCCTGTTTATCACACGCCACATCGTCGAATATGAATATGGAATTATACCGAGCATCTATTGGACTAATAATTTAATCACTAGCCCCATATGGGAAGTATTCAATTTGTTTCACTTTACTCAGCAGGTCTCGCAACAGCTGATATTTAGGTTGATATAGGGACTTTGAGTAGGCGTATACGTTTTCAAATTTGGCACCATTCGGATGAAATAGAAGCGACAATATTACGTTGGTCTTCCTACACCCGCTGGGCCCGCATACATCTAAATGAACTTGGTAGCAACGAACCATGTCTGCCTATAATAGCAGGATTTTCGTTTAAATAATACAAGTTTTCTAGCGTCCGCTCTTGTTGAACTACCTTCATGGTTTGAAACCGTTCATCAAGCAACTTTCTATAAATACAGGTACCGCTATCGGCTTTAATTAGTTTTAATGCCGCTGCGATACGGTGAAGGTGTGTTAAATCCACTAATAGATAAACTACCATTTGAATTACATATTCCAGGCGGATATCAATTCTGCGGACCAGGTAATTATATGTGTCCGCAAATTCATGCAACAAAATTTAGTCATAGATTCTTAAGACAAATTTAGGGGACCCGTATTTTTTCTTTTTGCCTACTGGCCCCCTGTTTCGGAGTTACAGCCCCCTGAAGTCTGCCCCTAAAAATAGTCTTTTTCTTATATCTCGGAACCCTGTTGTACGAGAATAACTAAATTTGGTGCACAGGGGTTTTATGACATGTGGAATCTGATAGTGCTACGCTTTTCGGCGAGGAACCCCCTTAAGACACTTTTTCATGGGCCCCCTTGTCTTTAGAGCCAAAAAAATTTGGTAGCATATTTTAATTTCTTAAAAATTGTTAGTCCCCTAGAAAGCCACTGAATTGGGAAACTTTTTTGTCACTTGGTATTTTTTTCGTAAAATGCATTATTTTCGAGAAAAATGGCAAAATGTGATCGAATGCATATCGTGATTCGTATGAAATTTTACGTGTTAGTCGTAGGTGGCTGGCGTTCGCAATAAACAAACAAATTAATTTTTTGACAGTTATCATTAATCAGTTGTCCGATTATTATCTTTTCTGTATTTGTTGAAAAAATAGTGACATTTTCCATTCAAGAAAAGGTCCAAATGCACCTGATTTACGGAGAGGCCCGTGGAAATTCACGTCTCGCGTCGAGACTGTACGCTGAACGATTTCCCCAACGAATACATCCGTATCATTCGATGTTTTCGCGTGTGCATTGGCAACTTCTGAAGACGGGTTCTGTAATTGTCAAAAGACCCAATGCAGGAAGACGTCGTTTACTAACACCCTATCAAGAAGGAAATATCTTGAATTTGATTGAAGAAAACCCCGAAATAAGCATAAGACGCGCATCACTGCAACTTGATATTCCTAAAACAAGAATCCACAGTTTTATTAAACGACAATTACTGAAGCCTTATCATTTTCAAAAAGTTCAGGAACTTAATCCAGAAGATTTGGCGCGAAGAAGAAATTTTGGCTTATGGGCTCTTCAACGTTATAACCGAAATCTGGAATTTCTGAACCGTTTTTTTTTACCGATGAGGCGTGTTTTACGAAAGACGGCATAATAAATATCCGCAACCTTCATTACTGGGCCATGACAAATCCACACGTCTTAAGGCAGTATCATTCGCAAAATAAATTTTCAATTAATTGCTGGGCTGGAATCGTCGGAGATTGCATCATCGGCCCACATTTCTTGCCCCCACGGTTAAATGCTGAAACTTACCTGGATCTTTTGGCACATGAATTACCACTTCTTATGGAAGATATACCCCTCGATATTAGACAAAATTTTTGGTTTATGCACGATGGTGCCCCACCACACCGGGGGCGGTTCGTAACCGAGTGGCTAAATCAAAATTTTCCAGGGCGTTGGATCGGTAACAATTCCCCCAATGTAGCATGGCCCCCCCGTTCTCCGGATTTAAACGCCATGGACTTTTTTTTCTGGGGAGCCATGAAGGATCGCGTCTATACCGTACCAATTAGAACTCGCGAACAACTACAAGAACGAATTCTTGCAGCGGCTGAAGAAATTAGGCAGATACCTAACATTCATGAGAAAATACGACAAAATTTTGCACAACGTCTGCGGATTTGTGTAGAACAAAACGGTTCACACTTTGAACACATTTTACGGAATTGACTGGTGTTATTTTACTTTTTCTAATTAAATTTAATTTTAAGAACCGAATTATTAATAAAAACTTCACAAAAACAATTTGAAACCTGAATAAAATGCTTCTTTTTTTATTTATTTTTTAATTCACAATGTTTTCCATGAAATGTAATTAAATTTCTGACGAGGGAGCAACTGTGGTCAAATAAAGACATCTCCCGACGATTCTAACCCAACAGTTAATCGAGAATCGATATTGACAATGAGTTTTCTTCAATTTAATTCAAGATATTTCCTTTTTGATAGGGTGTTAACAAACGATGTCTTCCTGCATTGGGTCTTTTGACAATTACAGAACCCGTCTTCAGAAGTTGGCGATGCACACGCGAAAACATCGAATGATACGGATGTATTCGTTGGGGAAATCGTTCAGCGTACAGTCTCGACGCGAGACGTGAATTTCCACGGGCCTCTCCGTAAATCAGGTGCATTTGGACCTTTTCTTGAATGGAAAATGTCACAATTTTTTCAACAAATACAGAAAAGATAATAATCCGACAACTGATTAATGATAACTGTCAAAAAATTAATTTGTTTATTTATTGCGAACGTCAGCCACCTACGACTAACACGTAAAATTTCATACGAATCACGATATCCATTCGATCACATTTTGCCATTTTTCTCGAAAATAATGCATTTTACGAAAAAAATACCAAGTGACAAAAAAGTTTCCCAATTCAGTGGCTTTCTAGGGGACTAACAATTTTTAAGAAATTAAAATATGCTACCAAATTTTTTTGGCTCTAAAGACAAGGGGGCCCATGGAAAAGTGTCTTAAGGGGGTTCCTCGCCCAAAAAGCGTAGCACTATCAGATTCCACATGTCATAAAACCCCTGTGCACCAAATTTAGTTATTCTCGTACAACAGGGTTCCGAGATATAAGAAAAATACTATTTTTAGGGGCAGACTTCAGGGGGCTGTAACTCCGAAACAGGGACCAGTTGGCAAAAAGAAAAAATACGGGTCCCCTAAATTTGTCTTAAGAATCTATGACCAAATTTTGTTGCATGAATTTCTGGACACCCTGTATATACAGGGTGGTCCGTAAGTAATGGTTCATAGAGACTTACTAGATTTTTTACTTCAAAATATTACGATTGGAGCCAATATGCCTTAATAAAATGTTGATAACAAAAAAGATACAGGGCGTGACAGTTGGACATTAAAAATTGAATTTTCGTAATAATTATAATATTTTTGAGTGTATGAACGTGAAAATTTAGGGGTAGATGTTTTTGTATACGAGAAATCATAATTTGTTATCTATTTCGATGTATCTTCTAGAGGGCGCCACATACGCCGTGTTTATGACGTAAATACGAGCATAATTTTTTTATCCACAACGTTAACGCTTCTTTTTTTTTAAATCTTAAACCTACATTATTTTCGTGAAAAAATGGTATACTTGTCATTAGCTCTAGAAATTGTCCGTTTTCAAGAAAAACGCATATCAACAATCTGCTGCATGTTTCATTACAGAAAATTTTATCGTAGTGTGCTCTAATGAAAACATTAATTTTGACAATTAAACATTATCCCTTTGTACACATTAAAATAGAAATTATCAAGTTGATAAATTTTATTTACATAACCAGTTAAAGGAGAAATTTAATTAAACAAAACTATGATTTTATCAAGCGTTTAACAAGTAAAAAACTGAATATGTACCTAAGGAAAAATAGGAAATGTTTCAAAGTAAATTTTCAATATGTCCACCATTCACCTCGATGCACTTGTCCATACGATTTATGAAAGATCGTCTAATATTAAATAATACCATTGGATCAAAAAAAGTTAAGGCATTACTAATTTCTTGCCAAAGTTGGACGCGAGTATTTATAGTGTTTTTATAAACAATTTCCTTCATTGTGCCTCATACACAGTTTTCCTAAGCCAGCTCACCCAGGGCCGCCTTCATCCGTCTTTAGTAGTTTAAGTCGCGTTCGTATCGGAGAAGGCGGGTGCGGGTGGTAAGCCGTTTAAGATGTCGTCTGTCGCGTATGTGTTGTCTGGTGTCCTCGAGGAACATTCCTCTGGGATTTATCAGTCGGGGGACTATAGTCTCTGTCGTGGTTTGCGTTAGTTTAATGTTTATCTCTACCGTAAGGACTGCTGCCAACAGGTCATGGGTGGTTTCAGTGACTGGGAGCGTGGTGTTCCTTTGCATTTCTGCTCGGAAGCGCGCCTAGTAAGTGAACCTCCTCGTGATGGTGCCCTCCCATCCTTGTCTCCGCCCCAAATCCAGCATGACTGGATTATGGGCGGTAGACCCTTCGTACTCGGCGAATATTTGGGCAATTAGTGGGATGTATTTTAGTATAGCTATGTATAGTACATCGAAGAGGCCGGTGGGTCCGTAGAACGTAGATTCTGTGGGTCCAAGTATTGTAGTTAAAGATGCAAATCGTGACTGTTTCTATAGTACAATCAACAAATCTGAATACTGGCAATAAGAGATCTCGTATGAGTTTATATAAGATCTCTTTCTTATCGTTTACAATGACGTAAATTGATAGCGACCTTCTATATAACATTATAGTATGCATGAATACAATATAGGGTGTATAACTCAATCTTCTGGGGCCAGGATAGGATTTGGTCTAGGTTAGGTCAATGTCGAGTTTGGGAGTCGGGGACATGTTAATAGGACACCATCGCAATGTGTCCTCACCATTATCGCCACGGCTTCGTGCATGTTCGACCATGATGGTCGTCAGTTGGACACAGAAGTGTTGAAGACGCATCATTGCGTCAATCAGGGCCGCCGCGCTCGGTGGAGGGTGTCGTATTTGTGTTTGGTGAAATGTTGTTTTGTTTACGTGTTTGTTTGGTGGGTTTTGTTGAATTTTCAGGGGAGCCTTTTTTGTCAATTCGGCGTAGGATGGGCCAGGGGTAGGGTTTGGAGTGAGTAGTTGTGGTTGTTGTATGTGTTTTCTGATCTCTTGTTTTGTTTGTTTTGTGTTGTTGTCTTTGTCTGTTTAGGTCGGTGTTTGTCGTGGTGTTTTGGGAGGCTGTGGAGGTAGAAGATGCCCTTGAGGATGACCTCTCGCTAGTTGCGTCGTCGTGTATGTGGATGTTTACGTAATCGTGGTCAAAGTTTGTCATGCTAGTTTGTGTGTGTGTTCGTCTTGTTAGGGGTACCCTAACGACTGTGTACATGTTGTTTGTGTCTATTGGTCTGTTATGTTATTTGTCTGAGTCACAATTGTAAAAGAAGAATATACAACAACATAAATATAGCTATTAAATAAAAATGAGGCTTACCCGTTAGGTTGGTCGGTTGATGTAATGCAGGTTAGGTACATAGGAAAGAAACGATAATGTACGTAACCACGTAGTAGTACGGGCGGATATCTGAAAAGATAGATATGACTAAAACAAAGTATACAGTAGCCAAGTCTTTACCTAAACCTTTATTCATTTCTCATCGGTACGTCTGTTCTTGTCAGGTGGCAGATCGGAACTAACTCTGAAGTGGAATTACCTGCTAATTCGGGAGACTTGCGCATTGGACATGCATGTAACTTATTTACTTTAGTGGCTAAATGGTTGCTGGAGAGGACTGCTCCCTGCAACGAGTGGACATCAACTGAACTTCTTCAGTTCAATTGCCAAGCTTCTACAGCGAACGGTGGCGGTTGCGTACTCTTCACAAGCTCGACTTGGAAAAATCTTTCTGGTGGCTAACGGACTGGACTACTCGCTCTGCCGCTGCTATTCGGTTTGTGATACCAGAGTATTATACGCTGGTTGGCGGCTGCGTAAACTGCCTAGACTGGACTGGACTGGCAAAAATCCTACCAATCAGCGACCATTCTTGGTCTGTTGATGGACTGGACTGCTCGCTGCGACTGATGGATGTGAACTCAATTCCTAATTCAGCCCAACTGCTAAGCTTCTACGCCGAATGGTGGCGGTTGCGCAGTCTGCCTGGATTAGACTTGGAAGAATTTTATCTTATCTTATGGCGATCTTTCTACTGCTGGGGCTGTTGACGAACTGGACGGATCTCGCTGGCTGGTGACTGTATACTGCCTTTAGCTTTCAAAAGAAATGTTATGTGTTATTATGTTAATCTAGATTAAGTTGTCACTTGTTATTCTGGTTTATTTTGTTAGTGTAACTTTTTATTTACTGTTACTAATTATATTCATTTGTAGCTTAGTCTCAAATACTGTTTGTAATATTGTTAGTATCATTTTTTTTGTGAACATATTGCGATAATGTCACGTTTCCTATAGAAGCTATGTCCTGTTGTTCTTTAAAATACCAAAAACAATTAGTGAGAAAATTATATTATATTCTCGGGCTACTCGCTTGGCTGCTAAGAGGGAAAAACAGAGAGGCAAATCAATTCATTTTTACATTTTATTATATAAAACACATACTTACACCACTGAGGGGTTGCTTTTCATGTGGAGGACAAAATTGTGAACTGGCTCTCAAAGTGGCTCCGGACTGGCCCCTGATTCACCAAGTTTCCGCGGTTTAAATATTCGTTACCAAATGCATTAGAATTAAACAACCGGTAGAAGAATCGGGAATAATGACTGAGTCAGTCCACCATTTTATAAAGAGAGTGAGCGAGATGGACATCAGTTCATCAAGGTCAGTTCAATATGCATTCAATTTACAACTGGACACTTCGTTGCTTTTAAATCTATTGTGTAATACTGACATGTAATTGATTCCAATTATATTTATAAACTTTGTTCTATGAATTGAGTTAAATAAATATTTGTACCAAAGGTATTTTTTGTGAAAATCTACTAAAGAAATATATGTCCAAATAAAGTCATGCCATATATTCATACATATTTATCTTTCAAAGTTTTGACTATAGTTACAGAATGATTATTTAAATTTAATTATATTACTCTTCCTCTGTCTAAAGTACTTATAGTTGACAATATTAAATTTTTTATTTCTCAGATAATAAAATGAAAGTATATTATGGTATACCGAAAGTGCCTGATATACAAACTCTAGCTGCGCCTGTTGAAGAAGAGGAAGAAGTGGGTGATCAAGACAATCCAGATAAACCAAAAAAAAAGAAAACAAAAAAGGACCCTTTGTTTTCAAAAAAAACAAAATCGGATCCTAATGCACCTCCAAGTGATAGAATTCCAGTTCCTGATTTGTAAGTTAAAATTGTTGTATGAGTTATTTGTGTTTTACAAATGTTTCTTTTAGGAAAGACAATGATAAAATTGAAAAAGTAAAAGCGTTGAGAGAAGCATCGAAAAGGATATCTTTGGGATCGGAATTATTACCTTCCTGTTGTTGTTATACACTTTTAAATGCAAGTTATTCGTAAGCAAAACTATTATTTTATTTTTTGGTTATTATATTTATTATTTTAGAGTTTGTTGTGCTGAGATTTCAGAGGACTCAAGTATGCTTGCCGTAGGATTTAATGATTCCATTATAAAAGTATGGACATTGGTACCCCAAAAACTAAAAGCAATGAAATCTGCAGATCAACTTGAGGACGTTAATATAGAAGCTGATGATGTTCTGGTAGGTCACTTAGTAAATTCTAACTAGATATTAAAGGTACTTTTCAATTAAAAAAAAAAACAAAAATCCTAAACTTTTACAAAAGTCTATGCTGGTACTGCCCTAATATAGTTAACAATTAACTTATTAAAATGATTAATAATTAAAACTTTAGTTCTTAACATATATCTTCTTAAATATTAGTTCTTAACTTCTTCTAGATCTTTCTATATATCATCATATACAAGGTGTAACTGAAATAAGTACCTATTCAAAATTTCTGAGCTTGTAAAACAAGTCGAAAAATGACGAAAACTTTAGTACAATTTTTGTCAGTGGCGGCTCCTAAGGGAGCTACGCTCTCCTAAAGGGGTAACCTCGGAAACAGTTTTTAATGCGTAACATCCAAATGGCTCGACATTGTCACGAAATTTTGGTGGGATATTAACCTTGACGCATTTAATGAACTCAATGTGGAGCACAAACTATACCTTAACCTATTTTCTTTGGACAACAGGTTACGTGCGTGCATTACGGCAAACGGCGGACATTTTGAAAGTTGAATCTAGTCTGTCTTCTTGACTAGGGCACATTTTCTGCTAAAGAAATTAAGATATTTGGTTAATTTGTTAAACTAAACTAAATAGTTTAAATCTGTTAAAATGTTACGTAAATGTTTCAGCCGCTTCTTACAATAGTTTAATAAATAATCTCATATGTATCTATTTTTTAGCTTTTATTTATATCACCATATTTTTATTTGTTACTATTAAGAGTGTTAAAAATATTTGACATTTCTGTTAACTGTCAGACTAGTTGTTTTCCCCATGGCACACTGCAATTAATTTATTTTACTATGTAATGGTAGTTGGATTTGGTGCTCGTTGGGAATGATTGAAATCGATTTTACTGGAAAACGGCACATCCTAGTAAAATTTAACAAGAGGACCTTTTTTATGTTAAACACTTCAAATTTCAATATTTTCGAGTCAGGAACTAGAAAAAATTGACTACAAAAAAGATATGATTAAATTTGTCCCTGGGTCCTGCATTTTCTCACGCCCCTGTAGCAAATTTTGAAAAGTATTTTATGAGACTTATTAAGCACGTCAAGGTTAATATCTCACCAAAATTCCGTGACTTAATGTCGAGCCGTTTGGATGTTACGCATTAAAAACTGTTTCCGAGGTTACCCCTTTAGGAGGGCGTAGCTCCCTTACGAGCCGCCACTGACAAAAATTGTACTAAAGTTTTCGTAATTTTTCGACTTGTTTTACAAGCTCAGAAATTTTGTATACTTATTTCAGTTACACCTTGTATACAAGCTGTTACAAATTCGCTCTCACTACAAGGATCTCGGAAACGGTAAGAGGTACGAAGTAGCTTAAATGGGGGCAAAGTTGCGTAATCAGGGGACCAACATTATGCCTCTAAAAAATCAAGGCTAACATGATTAGTTTTCGAAATATTTGTAAAAAAACGAAATTTTGGAAATCCGTTTTTGTTTCAGTTCAGCCTTGTTTGAGGTGATACTGAAAAAAGAACAACACTTTCTCATGGCCACTTTTTGCCCTCTATCGAATGGCATAATCAATTTTTGTATGTAACGTTTCGTTTCTCCAGGACCATCATCAACTTAATTTTTTTAAATACGACCCTAGAAATTTTATTACATTTTTTGCAAGCCTTCATGACCCCCAATACTGTACTGCAGGTTCAGACGTTTTGTCTCAAAAAATTCATCTTCAGTGTATTCATTCCAAATTTATCTAAATTTTTTATTTAGATTTCTTTGTTTATTGAATTATCGTACATTGTAAGTGTCGTTAGACTCTGTGAAATCCGCCTAGTTATTTAAACTATTACCACCACACGTTACAATAAAACACTTATTATTATTAACTATTACCATCACTTGGTCATACATAACTCAATAAGCTGTTGCGTCAAAATTAAAACATTACAATTTTAATTTTATTGTGACAAATTAATTCTTAAAAATGCATATGGACAACCAAAACGTCAACTGAATATTATTCTTTAAAAAATTTCAGTAAATGTTCAAAAACATTTTCGTTTTGGCAAAGGTTAAAAATGAAGATCAGCGTAATATTATCGGAATTTATTATATCTGTAACCGCAAATTTGTAAGAGCATGTCAGATGTAATTGTATGAATATCCTGAAAAAAATAGGTCGAAATTTGTTTGAATTTTGAGCACTCGAGAAGCCTAGAAATAACTATGGACACAAGAATAAAACTCTAATAATGTTTTATTTTAATGCGTGGTGGTAATAATTTAAATAACTAGATGGATTTCACAGGGTCTAACGACACTTACAGTGTACGATAATTCAATAAACAAAGAAATCTAAATAAATTTGGAATGAATCCACTGAAGATGAAATTTTCGATACAAATCGTCTGAATTTGGTTCGGGTTGAGGCAGTACAGCATTGGGGGTCATGATGGCTTGCAAAAAATGTAATAAAATTTCTAGGGTAATATTTAAAAAAATGAAGTTGATGATGGTCCTGGAGAGACGAAACGCTACATACAAAAATTTATTATGCCAATCGATAGAGGACAAAAAGTGGCCATGAGAAAGTGTTCTTCTTTTTCAATATCACCTCAAATAAGGCTGAAATTAAACAAAAACGAATTTCCAAAATTTCGGTTTTTTTCAAATATTTCGAAAACTAATCATGTTAACCTTGATTTTTTAGAGGCATAAAGTTGGTCCCCTGGTTACGCAACTTTGCACCCATTTAAGCTACTTCGTACTTCTTATCGTTTCAGAGATCCCTGTAGTGAGAAGAGACTTTGTAACAGCCTGTATATACAGGGTGTCTCACGGTGACGGCCCGTTAGAATTATTTCAGACTACTTCGATTTGAATTTTGAAAATTTGGGATATCGGATTTTCGGGCGTGCCCTTCTCAACTAAAATAATAGCCTCCACCTAACGCTTCTGGTTATACCGGAAGTCGCCATCAACTTGCTTATTTTAAATGGAACACCTTATATATTATTGCAATTTTGGATTCTACATGTTATTTTAGATGGACTTTTATGAAGTTTCCCTATTCCTAAAATTAATCGTTTTTGAGATATTTAATTTAAAAAAAAAATGGAGAGAAACAGTGACTAGCTTCAAACCATGTGTATTTTATAGTAAGAAAAATAAAGCAACAATATTTATAGGGGAAATAGCTAGACCCCTAAGCTTCCCATCCATACTTTCAAAGTGGCTTAATTCCATACAGCCCCTACGAGGTAGAGTCTGGTTGAGCGGTTTTTTTACATCGTATCCCTAGTAGGCAGAATCCACGGACATTTTCTAGCTGACATAATAATTAGTGTAATTAAAAATATCGGAATATATTTCCCAATCTACTGTGTCCTCAGTCTCTTTGATGGGCCAGGCTGTGACTCAGGATCTGGTTGAGCTTCCGATATTGAATTGTTGAGGAAAGATGGAGAATGAAGTGGCGTCATTGTTGGCAGTTCATCTTCAAAATCATTCTCCTCGATCAATTTTGATATCTCCATTATGTTGCTGCATGTCTCCCCAGAACAATTCAGGCACACTGTAGAACATTTAAGGCCTGCCTTCCGACATCCACACATTGCTCCACAGTTTCCTTTTACATCGACAGGATATCAACTTTAGAAGCTCAGGGGGTGCTGGAGGTTTTGAACTTTGAAGAGGCATCAATATTTGTCCATTCTTTTTCCAGACCCAGTCTTGAGGGTCGTTGTAATTCCCGAGCCACGACTGGACCTGATGATAGACTCGGAGGCTGTGCAAGCGGGCTGTGTCTTGTGTTGGAGGAAGTGAAGACAAATTAAATGTATTCTTTGTCACTAACTTGGCGAATCGTTTATATCTAAGACTGTCAAGAGAATCATCATCTTTATTGCCACCATATAAAGAGATGAAAAAACGTTCGCCAACGGCAGTGAGCAAAGTAGGGTCGACTCTCTCATTGAGGAATAACGCTGTTCCACTAGCTAACTCAGGACGTGTCTCTAGGGTTGTGAGAAATTTAATTTTACCGATGTTGTAAGCTGCTTAAGTCCTGTCACATCCTGAGAAGGCATGGAGAAACAACAGATTATCCACAATGACGTCACCGTACATAAAACTTGACGGACAATATAATTGTTCGGCTCTACGTCCTTTTGATTGTTTAAAAAAAATACATTTGAATGTGTTCTTCCAAATGCCGTGAGCAAGACAAGAATGTTGATATCTTCGGCGACAGTAGTGACTGAGTCGAACGATTGCGATGCAGCAAGAGCGGAGCGAACGATGAGGGTATCTGCATCTGATTCTGCTTGGTCGACACTGAAACCCACCTCTTGTCCACAAAACTCAAAATACTTTTCACAATTAGCACAACTGGAAGAAAACTTTGAAGGACACCTCCTATGCTTAATCATTCATATTAATATATACTTACTAGTACTGGAGAATAGTGTAAGTTTCGCATCGCTGTAAAACCCTAATAAATAAATCAAATTTGAAAAGTTTGTAATGGAAATTATTCCTTGAAAACCCCTCTATCAAAATGCTTTGATGTATTTTTTTTTTGTAAAATTACCAGAAAACGCCCAAAAAAAAAATCGTTCCCAAATTTTTATCTATTTTCGTTAATAACTTTGTTATTTTTGGTTCTACGACTAAAAGTTGTAGAGAATTTAATTTGCAACAAAAAATGTATTTACAAATTTTCTGTGCGACGAATAGTTTGCCTGATATAGTAAGTAGTAGTATAAAAACCATTCGCAGTGTACACGTTGGATAGATGAGCGGCGGATGCGATGGAATAAACCAGGGTTGTTACGTATTTTTTCAGCGGCATCTTCGATACGATTCCGCAACTGCTCTACATTCTCTACCTCGGTGTGATACACGACAGATTTCATATAACCCCATATACAAAAGTCCATAGGATTATGGGCCCACATCTCCCTATCCACCGATTGGGACATTGATCGTCTAAAAATCCACGGACATCGCGAGCAAAATGGGCCGGATCTCCTCGTGCATATACCACATATCCCGCAGCATCTGAAGGGGAAGATTTTCAAACAATTCTACTAAAAATTTAAAGTAACGCGGCCCATTCAGATGTTCAGGTAGAAAATGCAGCCCAATTAAACGATCGCCATATACTCCTGTCCATACATTGACACCAAATCTCCTCTGAAAGCTAAACCGACGAGTAGTGTGCGGGTTTTCATCTGAAGCCAGATAGGGTGCCGTGGCCAACGAGAATGCCACGGCTGCAAACAACGTATTCGTAGTATTTTGAGCTCCTGAATCTAAAAAACTTGGTCGCAAAGCCTGAAAATGGTGAGTTTAATTGTTATCAACAAATTAAATGTTTAAATGGCTGTAAAAAGTTTTTATTTTTATAGCTAGTAAACGGAACCCTATCTGGCTACTAGACCAATACGAACTGTAGTAGGATCGTATTCCATGCAAAGTAGAGCAAAAAGTTGTCGGTCTTTTATCAAAGGAAAATTGAATGTAATGAATAGGGATGATTGTTTTCCAATGTACTATTATTACAATTTATCATTTTAATATTATTAACGTTTTATAATTTATTATGTTAAATAATGCACAGTTTTAGTAGGTATTTCAATTTATTATTCAATATGCAGTTGCGTATTACCAAGTTTACATAATAAATGTAAACTTTAGTGTAAATATAAACTTTGGTGTAACCTAGGTAGATACTTATTGTTTTTGAGAAAGTAATATGTTTTTTACCTGTTTAAAATGCCAGCACGAGTAAAGCAGCGTTCATCCGTCCAGCGCACTTTGTTTTAAAAATAAAAATAAAGTTAGCGTCTGCTGCACTTCGATTTAGGAACCCACTGCAAAATTCAAGACGATTGGGGAAATCAGCTGGTTGAACTTTTTGAAAATGGTACGGGTTGAGTGAATTCTCGCGCAATATCCGCCAAACTTTGGTTTGTGATATCTCCAGTCGCCTTGAAATTGTTCTTGTGGAATTAGTAGGCTCGACTAAATTTAATACAGCCTCTATCACATTTAAGTCATTTTGTCGATGTCCTGCACGTTCGCTGCGTGGTATCGTATGATAGATGCAGTTGGAAAAATGCGGAAGGTATGGAAGGTGGTACATCTGAATAAACGCTTTAAATGGTTTTGTAATGTATTTTGTATATTCGGGTATTTAGTAGTGTGCCGACTTTTTTTATTTGATAAGATACGGTGTGCCTACAAACAGGTAACTACCTCTGCTTTAATTATTTTCTTTGAACGAAAGTTGACTTCGAGAAGTCAGGCTTGTTAAAACATTCTGTACTAAGTGAATACAATTGTTAAAATTATTTATAATAAAATGCAGCATGCTCCTTTATTTACTTGAATATGTTTAACAGTAGATGTGGACCACACATTATGATGTGAATTTGGCAACGTTGTTCGCTTCAGCCGACAACTGTTCGTGACATTACGTTACAAAATTTTCTGAGCATCCGAGCATCTGCCAGGGCCGCCCACATAGTTATGGGTTGATTTCCTTCATTTTCAAAAGTCGAGTAAAAAATGTTTTTCCGATTTGAATCACCCTGTATACTAATTTGTTTTTTTTCTTCGTGCCTTTTGAAAATATTTGTTAATTACTACTATACTTCGGTTTCTTTCTGAATTTTAAGTATTTATTGGCGTTTTTTTTAGTACTGATATAGTTCGGTATTGTATTTACGGTTTTAGTATGATTTTACATATGTGCATATGTTTGAAATTTTAGATTGTTTATTGTGTGGTACTGTTATTGGTATTTATTTTCGTAAACGCTATACCCAAGTCAGAGCTCGCTTCGCTTATTGTTATTTGGGCGGTGATTTCTGTTTTATGATTATTTTAGTTACATTAGTTGTAAAGTAGTCACGCACGAAACTTTTTATAACTTGTAGTATACAGGGTGTTTATATTTTGGCACTCTTCTTGATAGTCAGTTAGTATTTTAAATTAAATATTTCATTTAGCGCAGTAGCAAAATAGTTCTTCTTGTTTGTGCACTGCATTTTGGCAACTCCTAAGATGGACATTAACCGATTTAAGAAAGATGAATTAATTTTTGAATTAACTGTACACGGAGTCACTTGTGATAATACGAAAACTGTAGATGAACTACGTACTTGTTTGAGACCTTTGTTGAAATTAGAAAAAGAAAATACGTCAATAAATTACCCTGAGTATAGTCTAAATGTAGATGATGAATTAAAGATAATTCGTAGTAAAAATCAAGAGCTACATGCATTATTAAGTAAGTTGTCCGGTGTTTTTAAGCAGATTCCAGAAGTAATTAGAAACAGATTACACCATATTCTGCATCGTATTGATATAATGCCCACTAATTCGTTGACCCCTGATCAAAGTCAACAACGTTCTGATTATTATTTGTCTAGTAGTTTAGCATTATTAGATTATCTTGATAATTTAAGGCCAACCAGTGCTTCTGTAGGTTTAGGGTCAGTGTTCTGCGAACGTGAAATCAGTTAATGGATCTGATGATGAAAGCCTCGATGATGATGCTGCTACTTCGGTGCTTAATTCTGCCCGTTTCCTCCTTCTTTTCAATTTGTTCAAAAATGGAATTTAAAATTTTCTGGTGATCCTAGAGGTATGTCTGTGCATAATTTTCTAGAAAGAGTTCAAGAGCTTAGAGTAGCTCGGAATATTAGTGTACAACAGCTTTTTGAATCTGCTATAGATCTTTTTGAGGGTAAAGCTCTCCTCTGGTTTCGTTCAAACCTGTATCGAATTTCTAGTTGGGATGAGTTGCGTCGCTTATTAGTTAGACATAATGAACCTCCTGATTATAAGGATCGACTATTTGATTTGAAATTTTGTCTCATACTCAGGATCCTTCTGAAAGTTTCATTGACAATTTTTCTTGTATGCTTTCAATATTTCGTCGTTATGGTACAGTTTCAGAAGATGTGCAATTAAGACGGACTACAAAAAATTTAGCTCCATTTTATACTATGCAACTTCCTGTCAATTCGTTGTCTGAACTTGAGGATGAATGTCTCAAGTTGGAGAAGAAAAGTATAGAGCCGATAACTATTGTCCACCTGCTAGGAAAAGAAACCATTATGTTGATTTCGCATTTGTCGGTACTCAACATTTTGCATCTATGTCGAGTAACACAGAATTGAATCAGGTTCGTAGTCGTTCCAATCTTAAGTGTTATGGTTGCGGTCAACTAGGCCACGGATTCCGAAATTGTTTTGCAGCTCGTAGAGTTTTCTGTTTTAAATGTGGTAAAGTAGGTGTTACCGTTAGAAGGTGTGCTAATTTTACTATTACGGGAAACGATCCCGGGAGGCTAGTAGGTCGTCCAGTTCCTCCCTCGAATAATTTATCGAACAACCATCTTAGTAGTAATGATAGCGTCCATATTTGGAAGTTTCCGTGTTGGGTTGTCCCATGGTCGATTTGTTAGATTCTGGTGCTTCTAGACCTTTAGTAGGCAGTTCCGGTTATGAAATTTTAAGACGTTTTGGCTTAGTCATGAAACCTACTGAGATTACTTGTACTGTTGTTAACGGTGAGACTTTAGTGAGTTTAGGTTACATTTCGACTCCTATTTATTTAATGGATGACTCGAATCATAGATATCTTGGTAATTCCCGAATTATCTCATCGGCATATTTTAGGTGTAGATTTTTGGTTGTCTATGGATATTATTCCCAATCTTAAGCAGAGAATTGGGCATTTTCCGAATTTGATCCGATGGTTAGAATAAATAGTGTTCAGAGTAGTTCTTCGTTAAACCCTTCACAGAAGGAAGCTCTTGATGCACTGGTTGCAAAGAACAAACAGTTAATGACAACTTCAAAAGGTCGAACTCATCTTGCGCAACAAGAGATTGAACTTATTCCTGGTACCAAGCCTATTAAGCAACTATATTACGCTGTTTCTCCAGCTAAGCAACAAGCTATAGACGATGAGATTAAGAAAATAAATGCTAGAGGATGATATAGAGCGTTGTAAAAGTCCATGGTCTTCACCTGTTTGTCTAATAAAGAAGAAAGATGATACTAATCGTTTCTGTGTAGACTATAGACAGCTTAATGCTGTAACTCGTAAATATATGCTTATCAATTGCCTCTGATTGCTTCTATTTTGGATAGATTACGAGATTGTAAATATCTCAGTAGCCTAGATATTGCAGTGCATATTTCCAGGACCCCGTCGCCGAATCATCTAGAGATTATACTGCATTTACGGTTCCGAATAGACTATCGCCTCAAGGTTATGCCGTTTGGTTTGACTAACGCACCGGCGACCTGGCAACGTCTTATAGATTCAGTTTTACGTGGTGTGACTTGAAATCTTCCTCGGTTATGGTTTACTTAGA
The DNA here is from genome assembly GCF_000390285.2 of Anoplophora glabripennis. Classification (NCBI taxonomy): domain Eukaryota; kingdom Metazoa; phylum Arthropoda; class Insecta; order Coleoptera; family Cerambycidae; genus Anoplophora; species Anoplophora glabripennis. The sequence continues at coordinate 51,381 of NW_019417566.1, forward strand.
CGATGTTATAATTATTTCTCAGGATTTCGATTCCCATCTTGAAGCTTTGGATACTGTATTCTCTCTTTTACATGCTGCAGGTCTGGTGGTTAATTTTGGAAAGTATCAGTTTTGCCGTCCCGAACTCCAGTATTTAGGTTATGTTGTGGATGAATTAGGATTACGTCCAAATTCCGAAAAGGTGCAGCCTATTTTAGATATTCTCGTTCCTCGTAACGTTAGAAAAGTCCGACGTTTCTTAGGTACCACCTATTATTATCGCAGGTTCGTCCCTAACTTTTCAACCATTGTTGCTCTTTTCATCTCACCAAGATAAACGTCAAATGGTGTTGGACTCCCGAATATGAAAAATCCTTCCGAACTCTTCAAGAATCTTTGGTTAAGGCCCCTATTCTGACTTGTCCCGATTTTAAACGGACCTTTTACATTCATACCGAAGTTTCAACCTATGGAATTGGCCATATCGTATTTGTTTCGTTCTCTGACTAGTCAAGAACAGAAATATAACGCGGTGGAAAAAGAACTGATTTCTATTATTTGGTGCTTGGAAAAATTGCGACATTATTTGGAGGGTTTTCATTTCAAGGTAATCACTGATTGTCATTCCTTGCTGTGGTTACATCGGTTGAAAGATCCCCAAGGGCGTTTAGCTCGTTGGGCGTTGCGGTTGCAACCATTCGATTTTGAGGTCATTCATCTTAAGGGCTTGGAACATGCTGTTCCAGATTTTCTCTCTCATGCCGTTCTAGATATCAATGTTTTACAAATGGGCTCATCTGAGGTAAACAATTTGGAAACAACCGATAAATGGTACCTCAAAATGTTAGAATGTGTCCGACGTGAACCTTACCGTTATCCTTTGTGGCGAATTGGTGATGATTCTCGATTGTATAAGTATGTGCGTCCTAAATACGCAAACCTCGGTCTTCCTGCAGTCGATGGCGGTTAGTAGTTCCCAGAGAAAAACGGCTTGAAACAATGCGATCTCTGCATGATGCCCCTAATTGTGGTCATGCTGGTGTCTATAAAATCGTGTCCCGCATTTCCGATAAGTATTACTGGCCAAAGCTTAGGTCGGATGTTTCTAAATATATTCGGCGTTGCGAAGTTTGTGTTCGAATCGAACCACTTCAAAAACCTCCTTCAGGCCATATGTTGAGTAAAACTCCAACAGCTACCCGACCTTGGTAGTTAGTTCTAATTTGATAGGTCCATTACCTCGTACTGCAAAAGGTTATTCGTATATTTTGGTCGTGTGTAATTGCTTTAGTAAGCTTGTTATATTATTCCCTTTACGATCCGCTATGCAAGCATTGTCGTGAGATCTATTGAAGATCACGTCATCCTAATGTTTGGTGCCTCTCGGACCATAATTGTTGATAATGGCGTCCAGTTTAAAAGTAAATTGTTTCAGACGATGGCTAAGAAGTACAATAGTAATATTGCATATACAGGGTGTCCGGTAAGTACCTCCTAATCTCTCGGGAGTGTATAGGGGAGGTCAAAATAAAACTAGTCCTTCCTATAATTTTTTTTCCTAATGTGCCCCCTAACGGAGTTATGGGGGGTCAAAGGGGTACCTAGAAATTAACGTTTAGGGTTATAACTTTGAAACCACCCTGTATATTTTAATAAAATTTTCGTACGTTGTATTACACATGGAGCTCTACGATTTGATGCTAAAATCAACTTTTTGCTATTATCAGGTGTCCAGAAACGGACTGGCCCTATCACAATTTTTCTCAAAATTTTGACAGAAGTAATTTTATCAAACTGAAAATATTATTATTAGATACTCTGAAGGTTTTTCTTTAAAAATGGTACTCTTTATTTATTTCGAAAAAATGAACGGTTTGCGAGATAAATCGGTTTTGAAAAAAATTGGTAACAAAAACAACAATTAAAATTTATTTTTTTTACATATTATTTCATGCATTTAATTTCTTTAACTTTATCAAGTCCAGAAATCTTTGAACGGGTTGGCTATACTTTATGAGCAAGTAGTGACCAATTAAAAATAACATTTGAAAAATAACTTACTTACAAGACATGCAACAAAGAACATTCAACAATGAACAAAGGTACCTAAATGTTACTTCGGTAGATGTTCAAAATGAGCACCCCGTACTTCAATGCACTTTCTAATCCTACGAATGTTTTCCCGGTGCACTTGAAATAATATTCCGTGATTATTGCGGAGATGGTCACAGTTCTGTGTTAGCCTCAGCAGAAGTTCCTCTCTACTATTTACGGGTGTTGAATAAACGTTATTTTTTAAATGACCCCACAGAAAAAAGTCTAATGGGTTTAGGTCGGGCGACCTAGGTGGCCATAATACAGGTCCGCCTCGACCTATCCATCGATCACCAAAAACATTCGTCAGATGTTGACGTACTAAACGATCAAAGTGGGGTGGTGCACCGTCATGCATGTACCACATTTCAGTTCTTATTTGAAGGGGCACTTCTTCTAACAAAATATTTAGATTTTCCTCTAAAAATTGCAAATAAAGAGCACCATTAAGTCTTTGCTCCAGAATAAATGGACCAATCAAATGATTCCCGATAATGCCAGCCCACACATTCACCATAAACCTTTGTTGGTAGCGAGTTTGAACTAAAGCGTGAGGGTTTTCTTCATCCCAGACATGTAGATTATGCGAATTAATTATGCCGTCTCTTGTAAAACCTGCTTCATCGGTGAACAAAATAGATGTACCAAAATTATGATTCCGAATATGATGCTGTAAAAACCAATTGGCGTATTGAAGTCTTTTTGGATAATCATCTGGAGACATAGCATGTACTTTTTGGATGTGGTACGGGTAAAGCAATTGTTCTTTCAGAGTTTCATGTACAGCCCATTTTGTAACATTGTTTTGCGCCGCAAGCTTCCTTATGCTATTTGAAGGATTATTAGCAACGTCTTCCAATATTTGTTCCTCTACATGAGGGTCTCGTACTCTCCTCGGGGCTCCTGCTCCACCACGGCGTGGCAAAAAGCTTCCTAAATAAAGGATTCGGAAGAAATTAGTTTCACTAACGTTTTTCACTATTTTTTTTTACCTGTTTCTCTTAAACTACGATCAACTCTTTCAAAAGTTTTTGGACTCGGCAAATGTCGACCCGGAAACCTTTCCTCATAAAGTCTTCTTGCCTCCACGGAGTTGCATAATGCTTCCCCATAAATTAGGTGCATATCAGCATATTCTGCACAGGAATATTCTTCCATTTTTAAATGTTATTTCTAACGGCTTAAAACGAATACCACAATAAAATTGAATTTTTATTCTGTCACGCGCCTTTGACAAGTACTTTAAAATCAACAGGGTCTAACAACGAAAACAATAGAAAAGAACTCCATGGAGACAAGAGCAATAATAATTTGTAGATGTATTTTGGTCATAGATGTTGATTTTACAAGAAACGGCATTATTCATTCCCTTAATTCACCACCAGTAAATGTTTATGGTGAATCTGTAGGCTGGCACTAGCGGGAATGATTTTATTGTAAAAAAATAAATTTTAATTGTTGTTGTATTTGTTACCAATTTTTTTCAAAACCGATTTATCTCGCAAACCGTTCATTTTTTCGAAATAAATAAAGAGTACCATTTTTAAAGAAAAACCTTCAGAGTATCTAATAATAATATTTTCAGTTTGATAAAATTACTTCTGTCAAAATTTTGAGAAAAATTGTGATAGGGCCAGTCCGTTTCTGGACACCTGATAATAGCAAAAAGTTGATTTTAGCATCAAATCGTAGAGCTCCATGTGTAATACAACGTACGAAAATTTTATTAAAATATACAGGGTGGTTTCAAAGTTATAACCCTAAACGTTAATTTCTAGGTACCCCATTGACCCCCCATAACTCCGTTAGGGGGCACATTAGGAAAAAAATTATAGGAAGGACTAGTTTTATTTTGACCTCCCCTACACACTCCCGAGAGATTAGGAGGTACTTACCGGACACCCTGTATAGCTACAATCATCCTCAGTGTAATCCCACGGAAAGAGTCAATCGTGTGATAAAGACTATGTTACTATACTGCTATACTACTACTGTATATGTATCGGAAAATCATCGAATTTGGGATCAATATTTGTATTCGATTGGCTTTGCCATATGTTCTTCAAGGCATGAAGTTACTGGACTTACTCCCAATTTTGTCAATTTTGGACGTGAAGTCTCGCTGGATGATAAGTGCGAAGATTATGTTCCTGCTGATTCTGAGGTCCCTACGATGGATGCGGAGGCTCACAAATTAGCTTTCGGCTAGCTTTTCAAGGATGTCCAGACTAGATTGTCTAAGGTCTGCAAGCAAAGTCGTCAACGCTACAACCTCCGACGACGTAATAAAACGTTCTGTTTATATCAAAGGGTGTGGAGACGAAACTATGTGCTCTCCGATCCGTCTAAGCAGTTTGCAGCCAAGTTGGCCCCTAAATTTGTTGGTCCCTTCACTATCTCAAACGTCGTATCACCATGGGCGTATGAACTTACAGATTCAGCTGATAAACGTTCGGTGTGGCATATTAAAGACCTGAAATCGCATAAGCCGGATAGTAGTTCCGATTCGGATTCGGACTAGTTACATGTTTTGATGTCGTGATCGCCTCGGAATCGTGTAGTTGAGCTTAGGTTAGCGTTTGTTTGTTTACTTGCTTTGGTATTTTTGGAAGTTGAAGTAGTTGAAGTCTGCTTAAACTATTGAGTGGGTACTATTGTTGATACTGTTACTACCACCATTGTAACAGTATTATGCAGAACAACAACATCTGTATCCAGTAGAAGGTTAGGGCTGGAACCCCTAATTCTCAATGCTGGAAGGAGCCAGCCGCGAATCAAATCTCTTGAGTGAATGTGATTGCGACCGATATGTGTGTATGGTTTTCTTGTTTGGTTTTCTTGTAGAGAATTTGTTCTTTTTAAGCGTGTTCTTCTGTTCATTTCTCGTACCTTAGTAAGGCAGAGTTGCTTCTTGTGTGAGGATTTAATGGCAAGAGAAATGTTGTGTGGCATATTTTAGTTGTGATTAGAGTTTTGCTTGTGGTCAAGTTGCGTCACATCTCCTTGTGGTTGGATACACGTTACACGCTATGATCGAGTCGTGCGAATGTAAGATCTATTTTTCTGAGTTTTGGTTTCCCATTCTTGTCTTTTTTCCAGTTTTCAATCGACTACATGATGAGAGGATCCCAAAGCTCCAGCCTCAATTCTGAAGTTAGTCCTTCCTTTTCCTTTATGTTGCGTTTTGTATTATTTAAACGAAGTTGCTTATTGGTGTGGCCTTTTAGAGTATAAACTCCCTGATTTATTTCAGTTCGGTCCGAGGGTAACGAGGGTATTTCAGAGAAGACACATTAATGAGTAATGGGTTAGTTCCTAATTCCAGTGCCTCTTTCTCTAGAATTGATCTGCTGTGACGGTTGCGTTCTCCATGTAGATTGAAGAGAACAGGTAGTAATTCCTGAGCTACCTTTATATTGAAGTTAGGAATTTTATTTTTGCTATCGCTTTTGTTTCCTTTCGTTTCCATTACGTTTATATCTTTGTCATAATTTTTTTGATTGCCTTGTCTCCCTTCAGGTGACAATTTTAGCTTTTCCAGGGCTATACCTGGGCACATACCGCCTTCAGCGAGTAGTTTTGGTTTAAGGGCGCCATATTCTTGAAATAGTGTTTTCCACAAAGACAAATAATATAAGTAATTTAATAACTGAATAATTTGAAGCTTATCAAATAACGGGAATGTTATGTCATGACATCAGTGTATTTTTAAAGACGTCGCAGTAAAACGAATAAACAGGTGCAAAAAAACATCAAACCATCAAGGTTTTAGATACTGAAATTTACGAAAATACCAACTTATTTATATATTACTCCACATGTAAATATTCTTATAACATATACAGAGTATCGACTGCTCCTTGAATCCCTTGAAAACCTTGAAAACTCCTTGAATGGATTTAATCTACTTGAAATACTTGAAATCTCCTTGAATCGAACTAATGATCCTTGAAAAAATTTTTTCGCAATTATTTTATTTAATTACAATTTTTAATGAATTTAATTATTTTTCTCCGTATGTTATGTTGAATCCGAAAATTGTTAAAATTCGGATTCAACCGGCTTTAGAAGTTTTAGTCGGGCGTAACCACTTTGGTGAACTTATTGCTGAAGAAATTGAAAAGGATTACCTTTATAGAAAATGACGCTGTAAAAAAAGAATTATTAAAGTTGGATGAGAAAAAACATCAGCTAGATGAATTTTTTATGAAACTATGTGCTGAGCAAAAAATATCTGCGAATTTTGTCGAATTTGTAAAACGAATATTAGTATTTTTCACGGAAATGCTGCTGTAGAACGCAATTTTTCTTTCAACAAAGAATTCCTAGTTGAGAATCTACAAGAACAAAGTCTTATATCTCAAAGATCTGTACATGATTTTATTATTGTTAATAATAACGGTGATGTAAAAAATATTAAAATAACTAAACCAATGATTGCCGCTTTTAAATCCTCTTCTGCAAATCGAAAACAAGCTTTACAAGACAAAAGAGAAAATGAAAGTGAAGAAAAAAAAAAGAAAAAGAAAATTGGTTGAAGAAGCAGCAGATTTAAAATTGAGAAAAAAAGAATTAGAAATGATAATAAGTGAAAATCAGAAATATGTAATACAATATGACCAAAAAATTAAAGAGAGATAAACAATTAAGAAAATAATTCTTATTTTAGAAATTACTTAAATATTTTAATTTTGTTTAATTTTTATAGTTCTCAAAACCAATTTAATATAATTTTGTAACGATTATTGTAATAAAATTTTTATTTCAGATATTGTATTGTTATTTTTGTTTAATAAATATAATTAAATTCCTTCAATATAATATAATTTTAATGTATGTTGTAAGTGTAAAAATTATGATGATCAATTTTACTTAGATATCCCATATCCCGTTTAAATTGTCAATTTTTCAGTTTAGTCATTTTATCTTTAGAATTATAAAGTTTTACAATTATTCTATTTTAATGCGATACTTAATAATCGCTCGTATGCGTTCGAGTTTAAATTTTTAAAGAGAATCAGAGAGATGGTCAGTTAGATGTGTAATTTTTTTATCTGTCGTGAACGCGGAGCGCACCTTCATCTTCAAGTTAATAACTGTATTTTGAGTAAAGAAAATGAAAAATTTCGAGTAAATTAACGTCGATAGCTTTTACAAAAAGTGTTTACCCTAGAAAAAATTACCTCCTTAAAAATGAATTAAAATCAACCCTTGAACACCTTGAAAACTCCTTGAATCCGAAAAAAAAAAATTAGTAGACACTGCATATAGTTGCTTAGTCCTACATATAAAATTGTTTACTTTTATTTACAAGTATGTGAAAATTATTCTTAAAATGTGGGGTTAGGATAACAGCAAAGGTATGTTTTACAAACGCTTTTTTTTAAGTTATTATTTTATTTGAGTAAATTTAAACAGTAACAATGAATAAACAGAACATCAAGGATTTTATTTTTGGGCTTACTTTTGTTCTACACGTTATATTTTTCAAGATTTCAGTACATTTGACTATTTCTCGGCCAGGGATATGGCCACCTTAATACAGACCCTATCGTACCTTTAGTTGATTAGTGTATTACTGTCTTTATCGTGCATTGAAAATTCTATGGAATTTTCACATTTGAAGTTGAGGGGGGGTTGTCACAGTTTTATTTTGCCTTTATACAACTATTAATTAAGACACGACTAATGCGGTTGTTAGTATGCAACCAGTTACACTATCAGGTGCTGCACAGGCTGCAGGTCTTATTTCGTAAAGATTGTCAATAGACTGTCAAAAGTCGGTCGATTTTGGGAACTTTGCTTTGAGGCTGTTTTTAAACGTATGGTGAAATATAGTTTTATTTTAAACATCCTTTGAGGGATTTATCACCTGCGTTGAAGAAAGTGATTCTTCAGTTTTGTGGATTGTTTTGTGGATAGAATTTTGGTGTTTTGTGGAGAATTATTTCCAGTTTCTGGGTTTCTTTTACACGACAGCGAGGTTGCGAGGAATGCAGTCCTTTTGCCTGACGTTATGTGGATTCTGTTTGTCCTGTCATTGGATTAACTGCATTTTTGACCGAAAGCCTGTCCGATTTGGCATTTAAAGGAAAAAAACCCTTAGTAAAAAGGTAAAGATTTTCGCCATTTTATACTCACTTCGCATGCTTACTCGTACTGTATAGCTATTACAACCGTATTTCAATACAGGATTTTTTCTCTCCGAAGTGAAGTTTTCTTCTCCCTGCGAACTTCCTTGTCTTTCGCTAGGCACACATGAGATTGCCTCTTGTCCAGTGGCGTGCCCGTTGTTTTCGTCTTGGTGAGGATTATCTCGGAGCTAGGAGATCAGTTATCATCCATTTGGCTACGCTTTTCCTCTCAGCTTGGTCGGACGGGCTCCTAGGGCTTCTTGCCTTCGTCAACTGTTGAGGCCTCCGTTGGAACTTTACCACTGCACAGTAGATACCGTGACAACCATTCAGTTTAACTGATTAGTAGTAGTTAGTAGTGTTAGTAACATTTAGTAGTTAAGTCTGTATTTGTTTATCCGATTCTTTTTCATAACGTGTGTTGTAAGTTCGGGAAATATACCGGGTGTACATGATTAGCTTTACCGCTCAGGCACGACCTGTGTGTTATAGTGAGTTGACCTCACGTCCAGATACATTCTTTTATTGTTCATATATTTTGTGCGAATCTGTTTAGGCATAAGTTAACATATGTAGTCACCCATTTACTGTCAACCACTTGTAGCTACAACTGGGGAAGGGTGCACTGCCATAAGTGGAGCGTCACTCCATTTATTATTATAGACCATACTGCAGCGACCTTCAGTCGTCTCTCTCTAATTGTAGAATTATACCACCTGCAATACTACCCAGTGAATATACCTAGTGTTATTAAAAGATCGGAGTTTCATTGCACCTTAGTCTAAGGAGGAATACTCCTGATCTAACTCTCAGCTCTTATTTGTGTCTCCTTTGTTTCGTGTGTGACAGTTAGACTTCTCCCTGAGCAATTTAACGACCCTGAGGATTTTTACCAACTTGGAGCTAGTCCGCACTAGGTCGTTTGGGCTGATCTTAGTGGGAACTGAGTTTTTTTGCAACCTACTATTGCTCATACCTCGGTCAGAGGGTGTGGTAGCAGTAGCCTCTGAAATAATTCTAATGGGCCGTCATCGTGAGACACCCTGTATATATACACATCTACAAATTTTGGTGTTATACAGAGTGTTTTTAAGACTTACAACTACAAAATTGATGTATGGTGATAATATCGGTTCATAACTTTTTTCTATTTCGGGCAATAAAGACAATTATTTGATAGGTGATACAATTTGGATGTTTTTGGATCTCTTGTAGAATTTTGATTAATTTTGGTACAAAAATATATTTTTTAAATGTCTACATTATCTTGCCACCCATATTACAATACTTAACAAAGTGCTAGTAGTCATTGATTTTGTAGGTTGACTGTAATTTCAGTTTGATCTTTAAGTCATTGTATCTGCCAATTCTTAATGAGTGTTTATTACGATATGATATACTTGTTAGAAACACGGCGGTTTTCACCCCCCGATTAAAACACATAATTTCAACAATATGTTTATTCCATCAAACGACAGAGTTGTCTCTTGTTTATTAGCTATGTCGGGACTCTGGTGACTCCCGTGACTGACTCCCGTGCTCGCTGACCCCGCGGACAGCGCTCCTTCGGCTGACCTCGACTGCTCGCGCATTCCGAAAGGGGTTCTGGCCGACTCAGTAATAGCGACGTAGTGGATGACATCCCTCTTTAATAATTAGCATCTAACGCGGCCATCCTGCTTATGGGGCGTTCTCACACCAGGAAAAGTTATGTAAACGGTATAAACTGAGAACACTGAATACAATAGTGAACAGCATTCAGCTCTGTGTTTTGATTTCTTAGTCCAAACAAACCGATATCACATTGCTGCACTATTTTGTTACGAGGTATTTGGGACTACCTCAAGATTGACCTTAAAACATTAAGAATCATCATCAATTTTTAATCATTACATGTTATGTGTAGTCTAGAGATGAACAATTTTATCGCCTATTATTTTCTTTATAGCAGAGTTGAACGGTGTTTTATTTTTAATTACTGTCGGTACTACGGTACTGCCACACTTTCTCTCTCTCTTTTTTCCATTTTTTTTAAGAAGTTCAGAGGTATACTCGACGCAAGATAAAGGTTTCCAACCTAAAAGGCATACTACTTTTAAAGGGGCGAGCCGGTGGACTATTAATGTACTGTATTTGTCGTAATACAAGCTTCCGAGCGTTTTCAAAATTCACCCATCTTTCCAATCTGGCTGGAAACTACGATGAAATACGTCTCTACAACCTCCAAGTATGATATAGGTCACGTCAGACTTAAACCAAGAGCTCCCTATGCTTCACTATGCATTCTGGCACGCGCAAGACTAAAGCTGGATTTTACGCATCTTTCCATTTTCTAAGCAATTAATCGTTCCCGGCGACCTACGACGTTCTGGATAGACTCGTTAGGACCACCGCAACCCAATTCGATCGAAACAACGTCGAAAAGGAACATATCTCCGATGGATCGGCCGCTAGAGCCGATAATGTACGAAATTTCACAACCTTTCCATATTTTCGAGGCGCCACCACTCGCTAATGGTTCCCGGCGACCTTCGACGTTCTGGACGGTCTCATTCTAACCGCCTCCATTCAATTCGACCGAATCAGCCTCCAAAGGGGCAGAATTTCCACTGGATTCGCCGCCAGGGGCCGGCAAAGCCATAAAATCAACGATCTTCCTAATTGCCATCCCGAAGCCGCTCCAGAGATGGCCAGGAGCCCGGAGCTGTTCGTCGACACACCTAACAGGCGACCACTAAAGAAAAAACTCATTTTTAGATCCCAAACATGCACACCCCGAGCCAAAACCAAGCGCGACCCGGAGCCGACGAGGACAATTTTTCTGACACCCTTTCTGCGGAGCCATGTCGGTTCCACCGCCAAAAGAAGGGGAGATTGGTCGTCTAATCCAAATGTGACTGAACGTCGACTTTGGGCAGTTGCAGTCTATCAGGTGGGTCTGGATCCCCACTCAGTGTGTGCACACGCGAAGTCTTTGAACTTTCATAGCTGCGAAGCTTTAATCCATAAAGTATTGTAACAAATGTTCCTTACTCCGCTGTATCTCCAT
>NW_019417567.1:0-47848 GCF_000390285.2 Anoplophora glabripennis
GTGTATTATAATTTAAAACAGCCTTAATAATATTTAAACATACATATACAGTACGCGCCTAAAGTATGGAATAAATTCAGTAAAAACGAAACAAAATTTTTTTTTGGGAAAAATCCTCGGACAGGTCGATTTTTAATTTAAAAAATACATATTTTAGCATAAAATGCGATTTTCAACCGTCATTTGTTTTCGAGTAATGACATCATCGACATTTTTTTTAAATATTTTTTCTTGATTCTGAAAGATCGTTTCATTGTCGATCCGACAGTATTAAAATGTTGCCATCTTACATAGGAATGTTTTCGAGTAAATGACGATTGAATGTTAGAAAACCCAAATCAATTAAAATAAAGCAAAAACGTTATCAAATTTAGTTTTTCGAAATGCCTGAAGTTTTTTATGGATCACGTAGGTGTAAATCTTTACAAAGTATCACTGTCATACCGACTTTCTAAGTATTGTAAGCGATATAAAAAATTATTGTTGAATTTAAAGTATGATGACACATTTAACTGTCACACAAAGAATTGAAATTTTAATTCTTATCGGATGTGGGGATAAGACTAGAACGCAGCAGGAAGTTTGCGATTTATTTAATGAAAAACATCCAGATCGCCGTATCAGCCAATCAACAGTCGGTAAGATAAAATCTAAATTTAGAAAAACTTTCAATGTTGTAGATATTCCAAAACCTGGAAGTCCAAGCGTTAGTGAAGATCACAAACAGAACATTTTGGTAAGTATGGTAGATAATCCTCATAATACTTCACAATTGGTTACATTAAACAATGAAATTAGTCAGACCACAGCGCTACGTATCCTGAGGAAGGAAAAATATCATCCCTACAAAATTCAACTTGAGCAGGAACTCAATGAAGACGATCCCGACCACATAATTTAGAAGAACTCCAAAATTGTATTATAGATGAAATACACAGAGTTACCCCAGAAATAATTCATAATGTGCAAGAAGAATTTCTACACATACTTGCGTATTGTCAAGAAGTCGGTGGGTGGCAATTTGAACACTTAATTTAGGTAGGAAACTTAATGAATTGTATTTGTTTGACATAGGAATTGTTATTTTTTTTAATGAATAAAATTTACGTTTTCTAACATTCAATCGTCATTTACTCGAAATCTTTCCTATGTAATATGGCAACATTTCAATACTGTCGGATTGACAATGAAACGATATTTCAGATTCAAGAAAAAAAATAGGGTGTTGCTATTTAAAAAAAATATTGATGATGTCATTACTCGAAAACAAATGACGGTTGAAAATCGCCTATTATGCTAAAATATGTATTTTTTAAATTAAAAATCGTTTGCTTCGTTTTTACTGAATTTATTCCATACTTTAGGCACGTACTGTATTTATACACATATTTATAATTTTGTCTTAACTTTGGAAAGATACATTTTAATTTTTTTTAAAGATTCACAGGGCAACAAAATTTGATGAAAGATCACACCCAAAAACCAGACCTCACTTGCCCAAAGGTTTTTGGTGCGCAGAATCCAAATTCGGCGTCAGAATTGCTCCTATACGTCACGTTTCCGAGATATCCTAACCTAAAAGTGCAAAAAACATGTTTTTTTGCTATATTTGAGCTATCGAAGAGTGAAATTTTTTTTCTTTCTAAAAACGAATCATGCCCTCTAAAACTAGGTACCACTCTTACCATTCAAAACACTTTTTTCAGATTTGAAAAATCTTTTTTATTCGCGATTATTAAATGAAGTTAGGTACTTTAGCGTTTTCATAGCAGTGGTACTGAAATTGAAAAAAGTTCTTCAGAAAGCGAATCTTTACATGTTTTTTGGATCGTTCAATCTGAATCTGACCTCCAAATTATTCTATCACTTTAGGATTATGAAATTTCCTAACCTAAAACTGCAAAATCAACCTGTTTGGGATGTAGCACTCGCAGGTTATTGTGCACTTGGGTTAACCTGTCTGGGGTTTAGCGTTTGTAGGTTATTGATGTGCACTCGGGTTAACATGTCTGGGGGTCAACCTGTCTGGGATGTAGCACTCGCAGGTTATTGTATACTTCAGTTAACCTGTCTGGGGTTTAGCGCTGGCAGGTTATTGCGTACTTAGGTTAACCTGTCGTGGGCAGGTAGTGGTTATTGTGCTAGCGATTATTGTGCCCTTAGGTTAACCTATTGTGGGTCTAGTGTTTGCAGGTTACGTGTTTCTATGTTAAATCGCTCCGTGTTAGAGTTATAGAGGTTAATATCGATGGTTCCTCCTAAAATCATTGATTTTGCAGTTTTAGGTTAGGAAATCTCAGAGTCCTAAAGTGATAGAATAATTTGGAGGTCAGATTTGGATTGGGCGACCCAAAAAACATGTAATTATCCTCTTTCTGAAGAACTTTTTTCAATTTTAGCACCACTGTTATAAAAACGCTAAAGTACCTAACTTCATTCAATGATATCTCCGCTAATAAAAAAGATATTTCAAATTTGAAAAAAGCGCTTTGAAGGGTAAGAGTGGTAGTTTTAGAGGGTATGATTCGTTTTTAGAAAAAAAAAATTCGCCCTGTGATATAAGCTCAAATATAGCAAAATAAATAGAATTTTATAGCACCTATTTTATATCGGCAAATTCAACTACTTTTTCCGCTATTATTATTAATTAATAAAATTAATTTATGGTTTTAATTAATAAAATAGTTTGACATACCTGATGTTACAACAATTATTCAAAAGTTTGTCCACTGACTTGTAAACACATTTGGTCCTGTCTTACAAGTTTCTACGAACTAACACAACTGTTGTCCTGCTTCACCATAACACAAATGTTTCACCATGATACAAATGTTGTCTTGCTTCACACACAAGCTATTTTTGAACTAGGTACTAAAAAGCTATTGTAAACACTATCGCAACGCCGATTGTATTGGGAGTCGTTGGGGCCACGTGGCTCTTACACATATTGCGAATGACGCTAGAGACTACAGTTGTCCAGCGATGTAATGCTTGAAAGTAGTACAACTTCAATAATTTTTCTCTGGGAAACTATAAGAATTTTACAAAAATTTGTTTAAGATATTGACTCCATTTCTCATGCGGCCAACACGCGAGTAAACTACGACGTGGGGGAACGAATGACGCGGAAATTGAAGCAGCATCGCCATCGCCCATTGCCTGCCTTTAAACTGTTTTTACGATACGTCGCCCAGTGCACCATTATAACGGTTCTTTGTTAATATTTGTTTTGTATCAATAATTATAGAAATGTTTCCTATATATGGTCCAGTATGTATTTTATTGGAAACGCCATTTTCCAGATGGACAAAAAGGATTTTTTCAATTGCGAGAGACCCGATGTAGCAAAAAAGGGGAAGTCAAAAGACAAAGTGTACGTTTGGAAGTTTCGGAATGAATGATATTCGGTGGTTGTGTGGAAGTGTTTATTTAAAAAAACTTTTTTGTATGCCGTGTTTAATTGGGTTTCTATTTTTTATAAAATCTAAATGAATATCCTTCTCGCGAACAACAGTTTTTCGGTACCTAATATTACAAATGCAACTAAAAATTTCCAAATTCATTTAAAGCCGTTTGACCTTGAAATTTTGAAAATGAATATTCTTAATGTCACCAGCCGCCACTGTTAAAATCACCTTCATTTCATTTGTTTGTTATTAAATGTTTCCGTATACACATATTCTATTACATTTTCTATTATTAGAGTCAATTTTTCTAATTACCAAATAAATGTATTTGTGAACTAAATTTATGTATGTCATTTATTAATGCATATAATCTATAATCTTTATGAGACAGATATGGATTCAATTAGCAAATAAATTTATTAGTAGTTGAAAAACTAGCCCCTCTTCTATTATTTTCTAGCCCTTAAAATAGGAGGACGTGAGAGTGATGAAACTTCTTTTAGTCACTTATCTAAATAAAGATTAAAATTCGCTGGGCTCGTATGTAAATTCGTCAACTAGGAGCGGAGATTCGATGAGTTACTATCTCTAAGTGGGCAAACATAACGGAGCGCCGACCATCGCTCCATGGTACCCTAGCTTTGCTCAGAAAAAAAGAATAACTACATGGTTATAAACGAAGATGGTCATATTGGAGCATCGCCCTTCGCTCCGCGCATAGGTCTGAGCCAAGGCCTGGCACCATAGAACCTAGTTTAGTATTTTCCTTACCCTCGACCATAGTGTTTTAGCACTTGCATCAAATAAAATATCTTCATCGAATGAAGAAGACGTGTTATTATTTAAAGTAAAATTCATGTTACGCTATTCGTTCATAATTAACTGACTTGAAAATGCATACGTCGGGGCGTACGGGGCCATGCTAGGGTCGGAGCGATGGTCGGCGCTCCGTTATATCCGTGCGCGGGAGTCGGAGCGAGGGTCGAAGGTACCGTGCTTTGATCGAAGCAATGGTCCCAGGCGAGGGTCCTCGTTATGTCCGTACCCTAAAAAAACTAGAAATTCGACGCCACTGGACGTTCAGAAAATTCGATAACTGCTTTTAATTCCTAGTAGTTTTTCTGAGAAGAAACACTTACTTTATTTTAAAAATCGACCATTCCCGAGTTATTGCTTTTTTTACTTACATTACCGTATCNATGAATATTCTTAATGTCACCAGCCGCCACTGTTAAAATCACCTTCATTTCATTTGTTTGTTATTAAATGTTTCCGTATACACATATTCTATTACATTTTCTATTATTAGAGTCAATTTTTCTAATTACCAAATAAATGTATTTGTGAACTAAATTTATGTATGTCATTTATTAATGCATATAATCTATAATCTTTATGAGACAGATATGGATTCAATTAGCAAATAAATTTATTAGTAGTTGAAAAACTAGCCCCTCTTCTATTATTTTCTAGCCCTTAAAATAGGAGGACGTGAGAGTGATGAAACTTCTTTTAGTCACTTATCTAAATAAAGATAAAAATTCGCTGGGCTCGTATGTAAATTCGTCAACCAGTAGCGGAGATTCGATGAGTTACTATCTCTAAGTGGGCAAACATAACGGAGCGCCGACCATCGCTCCATGGTACCCTAGCTTTGCTCAGAAAAAAGAATAACTACATGGTTATAAATGAAAATGGTCATATTGGAGCATCGCCCTTCGCTCCGCGCATAGGTCTGAGCCAAGGCCTGGCACCATAGAACCTAGTTTAGTTATTTCCTTACCCTCGACCATAGTGTTTTAGCACTTGAATCAAATAAAATATCTTCATCGAATGAAGAAGACGTGTTATTATTTAAAGTAAAATTAATGTTAATCCGCTATTCGTTCATAATTAACTGACTTGAAAATGCATACGTCGGAGCGTACGGGGCCATGCTAGGGTCGGAGCGATGGTCGGCGCTCCGTTATATCCGTGCGCGGGGGTCGGAGCGAGGGTCGAAGGTACCGTGCTTTGATCGAAGCAATGGTCCCAGGCGAGGGTCCTCGTTATGTCCGTACCCTAAAAAAACTAGAAATTCGACGCCACTGGACGTTCAGAAAATTCGATAACTGCTTTTAATTCCTAGTAGTTTTTCTGAGAAGAAACACTTACTTTATTTTAAAAATCGACCATTCCCGAGTTATTGCTTTTTTTACTTACATTACCGTATCAAGCACTTTAAATGAATTTAAAATAATTCTAGAACTATAACTCACCATAGAAGTTTATATTTTTTTTGTTAGAAATGCGAAATTAAATAAAAAGGGCATTCTAGGGGCGCGAATTAAATTTTGCTTGGGGAAGAAGAGCTAAATTTTGAAGTTCCCGTACTGCAATATCGATTTTTAAATGAATCCTATATAATAATAAGTAGCAGACACACATAACATAATACATACATATTGCAAATATTACTCTCATGTCGTGACTAAAACATTTCACAGTGAACTTCGACCTTCGCATACCACCTGCAACTTAGAATAATAACTACTGCACCAACTCGGCACGCTTGGATTTACTATCAGTTTTAATTAATTGAGTTTCACATGATTTACTTGAAATTAGATCATTTATTACATATTTTAGTCGGTGGCAACCGTTATAATTTTTATCAAAATCTGTCGGTAAAACTAAAACTAAAATAAATAGTTATTACTCCATAAAGGAGGTAAGTATTAATTACCAGTCGAGGACGATTTTGTTCCCGAGCGGAGCAAGGGCTGGCAATAGAGTCCGAGACTGGTAAATTATACTTAACTGCTGCGTAGTGTATAACATTTTATCCGCTCCCGCAGTTCTTTATGGTTCACGAAATAAAGATTAGATCTTATTTTTTGACAATTCTTAATCAATTCATTTTGACATTATTCGAAATGTTGGAAAGTCGCCTTGGTTGTTTGGATTTTGTCGTTTTTAAGGTGTTTATAAACAAAGCTACATAAAAGTTGCAATTTTGCTGGTTTTGAATTATTATATATAAATGAATGATTTTCAAAGAGAAAGTGCAGCAAATGCTGTCTGCGAATTTTTATTGCCCGAGAAGTCGAAAGTGCGCTACGGACGAGCATATAGAAATTTCAAAGAATGATGCCAGAACAAAAATACTGGTGTTTCTGAAATGTCATTGCTAGCATATTTCATGGAGAAGTCAAGAACTTTAAAGTTTTTACAAGAGAACAAGTCAACAATTTTCTCGTTCAGGCACCCGATAACACATATTTGCTAAGAAAGGTAGTGACGGTCTTATGCATTGCAGGAGCATTCCGTTCTAATGAGTTATGTAAATTTACTTTGGACGTCAATTTCGAAAATTTCAATGACATTATTGTAGATACAATTTAAGATTCTAAAAATGGTACGTCACGTACGTTTACAGTTACTTCTCGTCTGAGTTCTGTTTCTCACCTAGAAATTCTCAAAAAATATATCAAGATTAAAATGGAAATTAAAACTGAAATTTCACGCTTTTTTATGCGCTATCAAGCAGGTAGATGTTACAATCAACTAATCGGCAAGAAAACCCCTTGTATGATTCTTAATAAGATTGCATAGTTTTTGAAACTAGAACATCCTGAAACATATACAGGCCATTCATTCCGAAGAACATCGGCAACGTTACTGGCCAATATAGGAGTGGATGTAATAGCAATCAAGAGACATGGGTGGAAATCAGCCACAATTGTAAAAAGTTATGTTGCTGGCAATTTAAGTAACAAAAATTAAATAGCCAACAGGATTCTTTACAATGACACTTCAACTCCAGGTTCTAGTCGTACGTCGCATCATGCTGTTTTAATGGATCGGTCAGATAATACACAAGTTCGGTATTGACATC
This sequence comes from Anoplophora glabripennis, assembly GCF_000390285.2. Lineage (NCBI taxonomy): Eukaryota > Metazoa > Arthropoda > Insecta > Coleoptera > Cerambycidae > Anoplophora > Anoplophora glabripennis. The sequence continues at coordinate 7,285 of NW_019417567.1, forward strand.
TAGATGCTCTAGATATAGCTCTTTGCCTTTTAATCTCATAGAATTAGAAAATAATAAAACACATCTGGAGCGTCTAAAAAGTCTAGATGTTAATACCGAACTTGCCTAATATTGAATCTCCGATAACTGAAATGGAGCGGTCAAATCATTCTGAGAAAAATGTGACAATTAGTAAACGCGACGGGAATAATTATCCAGATTTTATAAATGTTACTAAATCTAATAACTGTACAATTACTATAAATATTCATTCATAATAATTAATAATATGTAATGTTCATCAAATATTTCTATTTATTTGTTCAGAAAATATGCATTTATAACTCGAAACGCTTTTTTTCCCTAGGGAGGTAAGTCACCTCACTTACCTCCCGTTGTCCATAGCAACTTACATTTCTACGGTAAAATCCACTTACCTCCTTAAAATCAGTGTATTTAATAGTCTATTTATTATAGTGGGAGCAGATAAAATATTTTTGAACTAAAAGTTCCCTTCCCTCGCCCCAGATCGCATTTACAAATTACGGTTAACATTGATAAAATTTTTCAATGAAAGCTTACTGTTTTCCAAAATGTTTTAAGCTCTTAAGAATGTATTACTTGCTTATCTATCAGAAATATCAAAGATTGTAAATGCAGGTACACTATGGTCTAAATTTTCAATGTTGAAAAGCACTTTTAAAGTCAAGGAAAATATTAATTTTGATAACATTAATAAATTTCGAACATTTTTTAAACAAAATTCTGTAAATTACCTGCCCAAAAAGTCTAAAAGTTTGATTTAAGAATTTTTTAAGAAAGCACATGATTCGGAATGTCTTATGAACAATTAAAGTAAAGTAAACTAATTGAATTACTAAGTAAACTACGTTGAATTAATTATGTTTTTATACAAGGTGTCCCGAAATTCATGCAACAAAATTTGGCCATAGATTCTTAAGACAAATTTAGGGGACCCGTATTTTTTCTTTTTGTCAACTGGCTCCCTCTTACGGAGTTACAGCCCCCTGAAATCTGCCCCTAAGAAGTCTATTTTATATCTTAAAACCATGTTGTACGAGAATCACTAAATTTGGTACGCAGGGGTTTTATGACATATTTTATGACATATGGAATCTCACAGTGCTACACTTTTTGGCGAAAAAACCCCTTTAAGACTCTTTTTCGTGGGCCCCCTTGTCTTTGGAACCTGAAAAATTTGGTTGCAAATTAGATTTTTTTTTATTATTAATTAGATAGAAAGCCATTGAATTTAGAAACTTTTTTGTCTCTTGATATTTTTTTCGTAAAACGCAATGTTTTTGAGGAAAATGGCGAATCACGATATGCATTCGATCACATTTTGACATTTTTCTCGAAAACATTGTGTTTTACGAAAAAAGTATAAAGAGGCAAAAAGTTTCTAAATTTAATGGCTTTCTAGTGGACTGTTAATTTTTAAGAAATTTAAATATGCGATCAAATTTTTTTGGCTCCAAAGACAAGGGGGCCCACGGAAAATTGTCTTAAGGGAGTTCCTCGCCAAAAAACGTAGCACCATCAGATTTCACATGTCATCATAAAACCCCTATGTACCAAATTTAGTGATTCTCGTACAACAGGGTTCCGAGATATAAAAAAAGATTATTCTTAGGGGCAGACTTCAGGGGGCTGTAACTCCGAAAGAGGGGGCCACTTGGCAAAAATCAAAATTACGGGTCCCCTAAATTTGTCTTAAGAATCTGTGACCAAATTTGTTGCATGAATTTTGGGACACCCTGTATTAGCATTGCATAGGTTTCTCTTATTATGGAACTATTCGGAGCTTGTCGTCGAAATGAGTTGATGAATATGAAAACTTGCCCACATAGATAATAGATGAGACATATTGATTGTTACAGTTCCACAAACAAAAAATAATATTTCAAGAACGTTTATAGTCGCAAACAAAATAGTTGATGAATTGAATACTAACAATATACAACAAATATGTCTCCCTTCCTTAAACCTACCCATACTCCTGATAATCGTCTGTTCATTTATTACAAGAATAATAATAAATGCAATCCATCGAAAAAAATGTATTTAGCAAAATTTCAATCAAAATAGCTTTTTTTAGCTACCTGAACCTAATACATACATACACAAGACATTGCTTCCACCGTAGCTCCGCAACCATTATCTTATCTAGTAAGATAACTCTGGGAGTGATTTACTAACACTTAAAAAACATGGAGGTTGGCATTCTTCTGCAGTTGCAATAGGATATGTCGATGACTGCTTATCAAATAGGATTTACATTTCTCAAAAAATCCCTGACAAACCCAAAAAAACAGTCGAAGTAGTACTAAAAAAAATAACACAACTAAAGTATTAAATATTTCCGACTAAATAATTGAAATGCCAGTTAATCTATAGAAATCCAAATCAACTTCATCAATAGAAATAAGTCACTATGCTACTAGCACTTCAAACATTTACCGAGTGCCTATAAATTCTGGTCAATGAATAATTGTGCTCAAGGGAACATTAATTATAAATTGTTACTACTTAAGCTTCTTATTAAATTATGTTTATATTTATGAAATTAATGATTTTTCTTATACTTTTCCTTTTTTTAGTTTTGTTTAATGCTAGGCAAAAAACAGTTGTGTGTCACACATGCAGAAAACGCATATAAAGCTCATTTTCTGCCTTTGTGACACAATATACTATTCTGTTGAAAAATATACTTAAAGTTTGTAGTTTTAGGGTATTAAAAAAGTAAAAGTAAGTAAACATATCAGTTCTCTCACTTAGCGATTTTTTTACGAAACTGTTAATATTAAATGCAATTCTTAAAATCGCTATAATTAAATAAATTTTTACCCTTGTAATACTCTTCATACCGTGCCTCGGAAGATACCTTCGAAATAAAAATCGATGTATTCCAACGTTCTCTATTGGTTTTAGACCAGGGTGGATAATTTTTGAAACCAAAAAAAAATATAGTAGGATGAAACCCATTGGAAAAGAAAGAGAATATAACAGAAATGAAAAGAAAAATAATTTACGTGCGATCTGAGGTCGGGAAGGGGTAGGGGGTGAGTTTTTAAGGGTAAAAAACGACGGTTTCCCTTGATTTCCGGAAAAACTACAAGTCTTATGGAAAAAAGTTAAATGACAAAGTTGTAGGTAATAAAAAGATCTACAACTATTGTATTTACACTTTTTTCACATAACCTCAAAATTTATGTGAAAAACTCAAATAACCAAGTTTTTGGTTTTTTATTTTTATCTTTTACAAAAAAAATTTTTTTTTCACGAAATTTGGTGAAAACTTACCTATTTATGTCCCAAACACGCTGTAATTTTTTTGATTTGAAATATTTATTTTTTCACCTTATTTTTACTTAATATCGAAAAAGCACCCTAATTTTCAATCGAAAATTCTCACGTCAAAATATCTGCTTTTTTAAAAACGTCGGTGGGCTTTTTCTTCGTTGAAATCTCTACTTTCTGATGGTGTAAAAAAAAATATACATTACTATGGTAAGTTTTCTCAGGAAATGCAAAGAAACGAAAGAAGATTCTACAACTTTCTCAAAATATTGTAGATGTCTTATTAAATATTAACTTTATTAACTTATTTGGTTGTTAATTATAATAGTATATTTCGACTTGTAATTTTTTTGTTTATCAATGTAACATGGAATCTTACGTTTTTCGAGTAATTAAAGTGTAAATTTTAATAAATAGCTCAAAATTGTACATAATGATTAGAAAAAAATTTTCGGATTCTAGTTCGTTTCTTTGCATTTCCTGAGAAAACTTACCATAGTAATGTATATATTTTTTTACACCATCAGAAAGTAGAGATTTCAACGAAGAAAAAGCCCACCGACGTTTTTAAAAAAGCAGATATTTTGACGTGAGAATTTTCGATTGAAAATTAGGGTGCTTTTTCGATATTAAGTAAAAATAAGGTGAAAAAATAAATATTTCAAATCAAAAAAATTACAGCGTGTTTGGGACATAAATAGGTAAGTTTTCACCAAATTTCGTGAAAAAAAAAATTTGTTTGTAAAAGATAAAAATAAAAAACCAAAAACTTGGTTATTTGAATTTTTCACATAAATTTTGAGGTTATGTGAAAAAAGTGTAAATACAAAAGTTGTAGATCTTTTTATTACCTACAACTTTGCCATTTAACTTTTTTCCATAAGACTTGTAGTTTTTCTGGAAATCAAGATAAACCGTTTTTTACCCTTAAAAACTCACCCCCTTCCCCTTCCCGACCTCAGATCGCCCGTAAATTATTTTTCTTTTCATTTCTGTTATATTCTCTTCCTTTTCCAATGGGTTTCATCCTACTATAATTTTGTTTCACTTTTTACCATTTTTGAAGGCTTAAGCACTGGTCTATTTCCCAGGTTATTTGAGGTGTATAAGGATATTCTGAAAGTACAGTATTTGAATAATATACATACTACCAATAGAATATACATATAAATAAAATTGCAAGTAGATATATATCAAAATCATCTTCGATATTTATTATGCTGATGGTTTTTAAACTGTTCTAAAAATATATTCCGTGACATTTCTTTGATATACCTATCCTGAAATGGTCACTGACATTACTCTTCCTAAACTCCGACATTTAAAGTTCATACATTAATGCTCAACTCTAGAATATATGAATAAGGCCCGTCATACAATATAATATATCATACATTCTCTTTACTTGGGAATACCTTCACAACGCCATCAGCGGGTCCTACAACGTTGCAAATTATCTTCAAAATGCCACATCCAGATAAATGATGCAGTTTGCGCTTAAATATATTCCCTGTGTATGCACAGAGCAAGCGGAATATTATCCAACTAGATTTTACGTAAACGACCACGATGGTAGGTATAAATATTCTTTATCTTTCTCTTATAAGGCATATAACTTTTTCCTACGAAGTCAGGATTTTCTCAGGACATAAATAGCCCGGGAGCCAGCGACCTTTTTTGATGACCAAAAGAGCAAAATCTGAAAAGTTTTCCTACGCTTCATTTGGTGTCACTGGTAAGAGAATCGACCTCCAGCTCGCGCACTTCCGGGGGGTATAGTTGCGGCAGCCCCCCAAACACGTAAAATAGTCATTAGAATAAACTAATACTTTGTCGACATGTTGATTATGTTATAAACAAACGAAAAAACGCAATCAGCTGACTTTAGAGAGGGGGGTTATGCCTCAGCTTTTCATCTAAATAAGTCAAAAATATGCGCTAAGTAAACTGATACCGAAAAAGCTGAAATTTCGTAAAGTATAGTCATCTTAAGTTATACGAAAAAAATTGTCCGCTGAAGTTTTTGCGGTGTATAAGTGCTCAGCTGACGAGTTGAAGGTGCAGCACATCGTTATGCGCGCAAGCGTGTTACATCTTTGACTTTATAAGCTGAGCACTTTTCCTTCACTAAATATAAAGCTGAGCATTTTTTTCATTTAACTTACCTATTGTATTACCAAATTAGCTTGTGCGATATGAAATATGTATTATTTTTTCATTTTTTAAGTTTTACTAGTAATTATATAAAACAACTTTTTTCGAATATTAATTTACAATAAACGTTATGTGTGAAAGAATCCATTATCTATTTCATTTTCCGATTCATCACCCTCAAACTCATGGTCGCTGGAGTCAATGTCGATTCCTGCCATTTCTTCCTCATCACACACTGTTTATAAATAAATGCGAAATATTTTATGGGGTGGTTGCCGAAGTTATTTTGTGAAAAAAAATTCATATAAACGTAGGTCGGCATATCCTTCGTTTTCGAGATACAGTGTTTAAACTTTAATTTTCTATCTATTTTTATTAATTATTTCAAATAGTTTTAAAGATATTGACTCGAAATTTGATGGTTGCATTTTATTTAGAAATATTGTCAGCAACTTACTAGATAATGTATCAATAGAAATTAAAAATACACAACTTGTACTAAAATATTGTTTTATTTTTTTCCTCAAAACGATACATCCTACGAAAAAAATTCAAGGGACTAATTTCATTCAGAATTAATGGCGGATATCTGAAAAAATATCAAAAATGGGAAAAAGTCAGTGACGTACCATTTTTGTTTATTAAAAGAGGTTGTGGCATTCTCACACGAACGCCACTGGTGCAAGTAGAAATATTCGGATCACCCCAAAAATACTCATTTATCCCTCCAAAGCGTTTTTCAAATTTCGAGTCAATATGTTTAAAAGTCTTTGAAATAATTACCTAATAAAAATAAATAAAATATTTAAATTTAAATACTGTATCTCGGAAACGAAGCATATTTCGACCTACCTACCTACCTACCTATGAACTTTTTTTCACAAAATAACTTCGGCAATCACCCACTCAATTTTCACCAACCAATTTCGAGTCAATATCTTTAAAACTCTGAAATAATTAATAAAAATAAATAAAAAATTAAAATTTAAATACTGTATCTCGGAAACGAAGAATATTTCGACCTACCTACCTACCTACCTATGAACTTTTTTTCACAAAATAACTTCGGCAATCACCCACTCAATTATTTCGCACTTATTTACAAACACCCTGTATATGTTATAAGGCTCATAATCATGGTACTAACCAATGAACTGTTTCTATTAGTGATGTAAGGAATATTCACAATCGCGAATATTCGCATACTTTTTGACATTCGCATTCGCAAAATTCATGCGAATATGAACATCGGAAAAAAATTATATACAATGTGACTCATTTATTTTTAAGCCACCCTGTAGAATCTTTATTTATTGTGCCATTTTATCCGGATTTTTTTTTTAGATGTAGAGCTTGATGAAATAAATGTGCTTTGTGAAGGGAGATGAGCCTGATCCCACAAAATCCAAAACGTACTACGTCNAGTCGGTTTTAGGTTTTTAGGGCGTATGACCTCATTTAATCAATTCGCTTAATAGCTTAATATATCAGAAGGGCGTATGTATTCATAAACATCAATACTCTATTCTAAGGAATTTTACTTAGGCGTATGAACCAATTTTGCAAAACTATAATATCAGAAAGGTGTATGCCTGTAAAATTTCAGATTTGGTTCATACGCCCTTCTGATATGACGCCCTCGAAATGTAAATGAAATAATAAAAAATTTACACTTAAATAATGAAATTTTTGTACCTATAGAGCGAAATGTTTTAGTATAATTCTAACCTGCACTATTTTTTTGCTCATCGTCGATAATTATATCCCTAAGGGATGAGGGCAGCTGTTCACTCTCGAACCATTTGAAAATAAATTTGTCCCCCTTCTCTTCCCAGCCAACCAGTCGGATATAATTTTGTTGGGATCTGAAGATGAGCGTGTGCCCAAATATTTGCAATGTACGTTGTCGGCAGCAAATGTTGATGCAGTTCATAAGTATTTAAATGTGATTTATTTATTAAAACTCTTTAAACTGAAAAACTCGTGAAATCGTTTATTGTAAATAAATATTCGAAAAAAGTTGTATGTTTTTATATAATTACTAGTACGTCTTGAAAAATGAAAAACTGATAGATATCTCCTGCCGCAAAAGCTGAAATTTATTAATACACTAGCTAACTTAATAAGTTAGCTAGTGTTAGATAAGTTAGTTGATAAGGCGCTTGTTTAAACATTGGTTGAATTTTTGTACTTATAAACAATTAGAATAACTTTGTGAATATTCAATCAAATTAAATTTTTTAAAGCAAGTTTTAAAAGTTATTGGAAAGAAGCTTCTTAAAAAAATCAGATCGATTGGTCAATTAGTTAAGTAGTTATAGCCGATCAAAGTTAACCGTCATTTACACTAAATGTACTGGGACATTCGAGCTCTCGTAATTGACGGATTCGAATTTTTCAAAAAGCGTTTGAAAGCTTGTGATTAAATTTTCAAGTATCTAAGGGCCTTGGTTTTTGATGTGCAAAATTTTGAAAAATTGCAAATTTTTTTTCAAAATCTGGATTGCAAAATTATTATGCAAAATCTATCCAACCGATTTTGATGAAACTTGGTGTGATGATTCTACATAACATAAATATTTCTTGAGCCAAGTATGAAGGTCCTATACCCAACTTAAAGACCCCAAAAAAATTCCCTAAAAAGAAATGTTTTTTAACCCCATTTTTGGCGATTATTTCGATTTTTACAATAGTCATGATTTATTCGATTTGTAACTAGTCATATTTTGTAAAAAAATTAATTACAAACATTTTTTTCCTCTTCCATTTTCGCCGAAAATCAACTCTTGAAAAGATACATAATTAAATAGGTGGAAAAATATGACATTTTTCGAATTTTTTTAACATATTGTGCCGCCAAAAATTAAGCCCACGTTTTTTTTATGCGCATAGAGAAATTTTCATTTCTAGTGATATTTGAAAGCCAAAAAGTCAAAAATCTCCGGGGATATATTATTCACCCGAACCAAAACAGATACCGCCTAGTCTAAACTGGAAAACGCTTAATATACCGTATGCGTCTATGATATAAAGGTAAACATATTTTTATAGCTTTATGTTCCATTTGTATAGTAGGGAATTTTGCTGTATATGTATAAGACCAATATCAGAATCTATATACACGGTTGGAAAATCCACATAGTCCATCTGCCCTTAGGTGAGAGGGACAAAGTAAGTCATAGAAATCCGTACGATAGACAAGGATGGCTATATTGAAGACGTTTCATAATCTGAATAGTACCACCCGAAACGAAGAAAATTTTACAGGCATGTCTTTGTTCTTAGTGGATCACACAGTATAATGTATGTTAATGTTAATGTTAATTCAAAATACAACCTATAAAGTATATGTCATAAGTTAAACATGATTGCTATGCGATGCCTAGTGGAAAATACCAATTTACCAATCTGTAAGTACTACGAAAGCCCTAATGACTTACATTTAATATAATTATAGCATATTTTTATTATATACAGGGTGATCTAGAAATAAGTGCCAATATTTTAATTACGCATATAACTTATCAAAATCAATAGTTGGAGTTATAGACAGAAAGAAATGCAAGAAATGGGAATTAGTGCTATTGTTTATGCTGTAGTAAAAAAATTTGTGACAGAGAGTAATATTAATATTTCTTTAATTCACAGGCAGTTGGTGTCATTTTAAAGGGTATAAAACATCAGACTAAAATGTGAATTTTCAAAAAAGTTTGTTAGACGAAAATTGTTGTTTATAATGAATTAAAGAAGTGGTTAACATTTTGTCATTTATTCCTGGGACACCCTGTATCATAGCCAAGTTTTGGATTTTCCATAATTTTAAATAACACGGCTACAATACGTATCATTAGTTATTCCTGTTTTTGTTGAAAACGACAAAGTTTTTTGAAAACTAACAAGAGTAAGAAACTATTTAGAATTAAATTCCTCATAAAATAAATATATATTTTTTAAGTCCGCCAACGGGTTCAAAAATTCTGTCAGGTTTTATTGGTGCAGCATCCCTTATCAACCCTTTAAAATGCTTCAATTGAACTCTACTTACTGTCGATTAATGCTCTTGATACAGTCACACCGTGTACCAAATTTGGTTTTTCTAAATTCAAGTATAACTGAGATATTGATATTTTTCGAAATTTGAAACCCACTGTCAAGACCTATAACTTCTCAGGGCCACAGCTTAGTATAAAGGTAAGTTGTGTTAAATAACCATATTTTGGGTTCCCTGCTCTGTGTCGGTTCGTATGCGAAACACCCTGTACAGTATACTATAAAATGGGTATAGATTTTTATTCGAGTTAGTATCAGTGGGAGGACACGCTAAATCTATTAGAGTAAGTAGTAAACTATAGTGGATATAATCGATTACATCAAACTATGGGAAGGAGGGTAAAAATAACTTAATTATTTTAGGATTCACCTTTAACCTTTGTAACGTCTACAAACGAGACGCGAACTTTACATAGATGTAATCTAGTGACATTTCAGTATTAGATAATATAAATGCTCAGTCATGTAGGTGATTTTGTTAGAGTATATGTCAATGGTGTATATTTGATAATTAGTAGTGTGTTAATAATTTTTCCCCACTATCTTGCGTAAAATAACTATACACAATACGCAAACTGTACAATATCTTTTTCAAACTAGTGGCGATTCAATTAATTCGACAAATAAAGTAGTACGGCCCTGCAAAAAATAAGAACTGCTACCATTTTTTAATGTAATATTTTAACCTGGACAATAATTATTGTTTTGACGTTTTCTTGTATTTGAAGCTATGGTAAGAATGAAAACAATGAAACTGAAGAGACAAATTCTAACAAAAATTCAGCAAATTCTTTAGTCACTTTTGATCAGCCCGAATTATTCATTTATTTAGATTTTTAATGTTGATACCTGACAATTCGTATACGTTGGTTTTAATTATAAATAATCCATGCACTTTAAATACTGTGAAAACGTCACACGAAGTTTTACTTAAACATCTCTACTCACTTCCAAGAAACCTATTAAAAAATATCATTTTTTTTATCTTTAACATTCTGTATCTCGAGAACGAAGCGCTTGCGGTTCTATTTTATATATATTTTTTACTTATTTTTACGTGACGAATATGTTCTCAAAACTTGCCGACTTAATCCTGAAACACTCTGTATATTATTAATTTATGATTTAGACTGACTTACTTCTATTTGTGATACAATGTTTGGAAGCTTCAACCTATGATGAGTATTCAACAAAGGTAGATTTAAATTGTAAAATATGTAATTTAACAGACAACTTTACCAAATGGAAACGAAAAATATGCCTCTCGGCTACCCTAAAGCCTTTCTATACAAAACTTCATCAAAATATCTTAAATAGTAGCAGTTAACATCTTAAAAAAGGAATTTTTTTTTGAAGGCTTGTAACGTTAAATAAAACTGTACCTAAGTAATAATCTAAATCAGTATATTTTCTTCCAAGGAAAAAGAAGTTCTGCTAAAACTGTAGTAGTCCTTTTTTGAAATTATTAAAATATGTAATTATAGAAAACAAAACACAGCTAGTGTTTTGTTTTTTCTTTCTCATGATATCCAACTCCTATATTTAGAAAAGTCTGTCAGAAGAAACCCTCTAGTTATTGTGAGGGTTTTATTGTGAAGTTAACGAAGATTTGGTCTGATAGCAAGCGATTTTGTTGGCGCAGTGGTCCCTACATAAATCCTGCTGTATTATCTGCATCACCACGTGGCAACTACTTACCTGCCTGCTTGTTTAGCTGTCTGCTTGCATAGTTAGCTGCCTGCCTACTTACCTGGTTGCCCACTCGCCTGCTGCTTGCTCGGCTACTTGCCCGCTTGACCGAAACTCTCACCTATAAATACAATTTTCAGCTAAGTTGCATGCTAAAAATTTCTTATCTCATTTGGTATTTTCATTTTAGTGTATATATCTGTATATTTTTGGTTACTGCTTGGCAAAGGCATATAAATAGTTATATAGATAAATAGTTTAGTTGTATAAGATAGTTTCCTTACTTAATTTGCTTATTTTAACTTACTCATTTAGATTTAACTTAGTCAAAGCTTTAAATTCGTCTTTGCTTCTATAATTAATTGAAAGACATTTGCTTAACAAGGTAAATAAGTTATATAGGTACTGTATTTATTTGCTGCAGTATATTTTTTTTGGATTCCGATTTAGGTCTCCTTTATTTTATCTTATTATAATTTTCTACTTATGCCCCGATCCGTATAGTGTATTATTATTTTTTTTTATGTATAATTGCAAGTCGAACAAGGGCACACTTTATTTCTTACTTTTTATTTATAAATATAAAACAATCTATATCTATTATCTCTACTTTGACAAGAGCGGTTATAATTGTGCACTGCACGTGTATACAAGTTCGGTAAAACCGCGCCAAATACAAAATAATTATATTTATATAATACGGTTATATTTTTTTACCTAATAAATATAGATACTTACCTAAAAAAAGGAGATACTTTTCTTTCACAAAAATAAAGAACTGAATTGATAATTTACTTACCTTAAAGTAATAACACCCTGGGTTTTCTTGGTTTTAACTGGATAGTATAGCAGCAGTGCTAAACCAAGAGGTGCTCCAAACTCCAAATATTTATCTTAATCCACCCCGCCCGTCTTCACTGTAGGTGGCAGGCCGCTGCTTTTACACAAATAATACTTAGGTGAGTAGATTTGTAGGAACGCCACAAGAATACCATAAAATGTATATCACTTTTTTGAATTTCTTTATGCTTAATTTTAAAAAATAATTAGGGTTGTAAAAAATTTAAAATTCGATGAAACTCATATCGAGCAATGTAACAACAGCGTAGCGATTAACACGAGGTACTAAGCTGTCCAGCAACCAGCTATACGCAATTCAGTCGGTATCTGAAATTCGACCGTGTCGAAGTGTTTTTTGCGTACCACTATATTTCCTTTTCTTGAGGTGTTTCTCCTTGCTTTTTTAAAATGTTTATCACCGGAACTGGTAGTGTGATTCCTCATCCTGAAAATCATGGCCCAAGCCGACAAATGGATGTCAATACGGAAGAACAAATTTTAGACTTTGTTAAAAGAGACCCCAGACGTAGTACTCGAAGCATGGCTCCAGACGTCGGAGTGTCTCACTGGACTGTCCACAGAACTCTACGAGAGCAGTTGTTATATGCGTAAATATTTACAAAGGGTTCAAGAATTGTCAGCTGCAGATTTCGCTCCTCGGTTAAATTTTTGTAGATGGTTTTGAACTAAAACTGACCGATTTTTTTTGTACTCAATTTTTTTTACTTCTTGAACCGAAAATATGAAAATATATCATATTTTGCATAAAAAAAGGTACTCTTGTTAGATTTTAATAGCATGAGCCATTTTCTAGTAAAATCCATTTCAATAATAATTCATTACTTGCTCAAAAATTCCTGCTGAAAATAAATGTATCAAATTGTACCATGAGAAAATTACTATTTATGACACTTAACAGATGTGTCAAGTATATGTCAATTACTGATTAGATTACCTACTCAATATTCCAATCTAAGAAATTTGAATTTAGATACTGTAATAAACATAGAATAAACTAAATAAATAATAATAAATATAAGGCTACTAGTAGAAAATTGTAAAATTTGCCCCATAATCCCACATTTTCTTAGGCCCCAGTAGCAAATGTTAATTTGTATATTACACCGATTAATAAGCATAAAAATAGAAATAAAACCCCAAAATTTAGTGACTTAATATTAAACCGTTTTGAAGTTATGAAATAAAAACTGTTTCCTGAGTTACCCCTTCAAGGAGCTGCTCCCTTAAGGGCCGCCACTGACAAAAACTCTACTAAGGTTTTCATCATATTTCGACATATCTTATATACTCTCCAATTTTGAGTATTTATTTCGTTAACACCTTGTATATCTTTTCACTGCAGTATTCGATAAACTGTTTGTTTTAAAGTTGTTGGTACCTATTTTTGGGTTTTTTGAACTTCTTCTCAAATGACTGATTGATCTTCTTTACCGAAACAATACGTTTTAACACACTACATACGTCGATAAAAGTTAACGTCAGATAAACAATTAACGTCATCGTGATAGCAATAATATTTAGTAATTGGAGTTTTTACAAATTACTTATTAACATTACTTCTATTCAAATATATCAGAATTATAGTTTCCATTAATTATTATTGAAAGTGAAAATTCAAGTAAAAATTTAGAATAGTTGATATTTATATTAAATATACCTGTGGTTTAATATTAGAAATTTTTGTAAACATCAGTATTCGGAAACATCAATAACGTACGAACTGTTACAAGTGTATTAGTATAAACCTGCTTTAAATAAATCTAAATTCAATGAACTGCAAGTAGGTTGAATTCAATACAAAAATGGCCTAAATATAGAGGTAATAACCATAATAATTATTATTTGCTACTTTATGGGTTAAATTTTTTATTGAAAAGTAAGTAGATCGTTTTTCGTGGAAATAAGAAAATATGTAAATTACATTAACTTAATAGTCTTTATGTTAGAAATAAAAGTTCACCGGTTTCTCTGTACAGGTTATTTCAAGATTAATTAGTCAAATTAAGTTTGAATTCAAAGAAAAATTCTTCGCTTTTATTTTTGAGATACAAGATGTTGATATTTGAAAAAAATAAGTTCTTTTGTAAAATTTCTGAAGACGTTCGGACGTAGAGTAGCGAAACTTAAAGTGAAAATCCGTTGATATAATAAATACGTCGCAGAAGTCACTCTCGCTAATTTGAAACTTCGTTTACTACTTGTGATATTTCTTGAAAAAAATTTCTTCTATTAGAAAATCTGGCCTTTTCGAATTACTACATTTTCTAATACTAACTTCATTAAATTTAAAATAACGCTAAATGTAAGACCGTTGGCAAAAATAATAAAAAGATTTTTTTTTCAATAGTTATAATTTTAAATACAATGGAAAGTCCGAAAAAATCAATGTAGAAATTTCTTCAGTTATAAAAAAAAATGCAAAATTTCATATTAATGTTAAGAGAATAAAAAAACTGGAAAATATATTTTTTAAAATAATTAATCATCATTAATTATTGATTAAATAATTATTTAGCCCAAGTGTCGTAATTTTACGTCGGATGTCTCAGAGATATTTTGAGATGTGACTTTTTTTTTAATTTTGACGCCTTTCTTATTTTAAACACCCAAATTCAAATTTTTAATTTGGTCTACTAATTCTGAAACACTCTTTTATTTATTTAGTAATATTTTTTAAAATTTGATTGTCAAATGAATTTTTATTACCGTTTTAAAAATTTGGCAACCGGCGCATTCGCCATATATTTAAATTATATCAGGCATTATTGGTAAATAGTCTCGTGATTTTGGAAATAAATATATATTACTATTTAACTGTTTAATATTTCTAAATGTTCGCAGAGAAAAGTTATTTCGTAACTGTTGAATAATTTCCGGGTTGTTTGCCACTTCGTCAGTTTAGATTTCTTGATATTTCTTTTTCCGAAGAAACACTGAAATCGTATTTTTCAGTTTCTAAAATTTCTTCTGAAGATGAGAGCGGTAGATTTCTCGAAACGTCAGGAATCCTAAACCGACAACATAGCAACCAGCCTGGAAATTCGACAAAAAAATTGTTAATTTCTCAATCTTACACTCGTATATCAATGGATTTAGATACCAATTTTCAACACTAGAAAAATTTATATTTTTTCACATCTTTTTAAGCTCACATTTTGGAATGAACTAACTTCTAAAGAATTTATTTTTACTATTCTCAAGGCGTAAATGAATTTTCCTGGCTAGATATTTAAAATGGGTATACCTAAATAAAAACTAATTAAACGTGATGCAATTTAGATAGTTACCTCAATAATTTACTGTGCAATCTACTATGTTACATTTTTTTATTAAGTTTATAAAGTATGTAGGTCAGGTCATAAACAAGTAATAAAAGATATTGTTTCATTATTGTTCAGTATGTATTTTAAACACAAATAGAAACTTTCGGAGTGATGCACATTGAATTTTGTATGTACTTTTTTAATTGAAAAAAATTAAAAATTTAAACAGAAATAAAAAATCAGTGACAAGAAGAAAGAACAAAAAGTATAACAAAAACCAGGAAAATCAATTAGACGTTAGAGACGATAATTTCAGGGGTAGGTAGTAGGTAGGAATTGATGGTTTCTAATTTGTCTACTGATAATGGCCTTGATTTTTAATTTTTTTTTACTGTTAGATCTTAATTTTTAAAATAAACTGGTGGTGCGCTTTTATTGATTCTCAATCAATAGCAAAAAATATAGAACTACAGTATGATATTTTAGCTGGCGTACTCTACAGGGTGTTCCAAATTCCTAGAGAAGAAAATATGTTTTCTTACATCCTGTATATGTTGGAAACTAACTGAAGTTTCGATAGAAAAATTCCATCTTGATTATTGAGCGATAAGCATATAATTTAAAAAAAGATGGAAATAAGGGTTTTTTCATCTTTTTTTCTTAGATTGCAATGTATACAGTCACTAAAAAATGGATAGTGTGAAAACCACTGTCCATAGCTTACTGTTAAACAAAGTCTATTTTTTGCCTCTGCATTTTAGACTATGCAGCAATTTTTACTCTGAAAAATAATTCATGTTTACATTGGAACTATTATTACTATTAGATCTCTACCAAATTATAAATACGAAAAAAAAAGCAGCAGAATCTTTATTGTATTGATAATTAAAATAATTTATTATGTAATACACTAATGAATCCAAACTAAAAAATATAAGTACCTAATCTGAAATAGTCGTCATAGTATTTATAAACATTTATCTGTAGGTATGTGAAAATGAAACCTCTTTCTTTGATGTATCCTTAATAATTATTTGAATTTCTGCTGGAAAGAATAAAAAAAAAACAATTTTTTAATTAAAAACATACTGAGATTGATAGTTATCTTTAAGCTGCTATGTCCCTATTTCAACTTAATGTTGACCTTGCGGAAGTTTGGTAGTAGAATTTAGGGGCAGCATGTATAATACTTTTTATTTATTTTTATCCAAGCTCACATTTTCATATAATGATACCCTGTCCACATACCTACCAATTCGTTTTATTACCATTATTAAAAATTAAGTATCGCTTACAACTGGGAAGAAAATATACTTTATTTTTAGGACAGTTGTAGTAGTAATAGTAGTACCTCTTTGAGGTGTTAGTGACATTTCTCACGACACGCACGACTTAGACAGCGACAATCGATCGTCACGACGGCCAGTGTGACTTTTGTGTGTATGTGGTGACGCCCCTGTACACCTCAGAAATGTCAGATAAATAAAAATAAAACGAAAATTTTTGTTCTGCTCTCACCATTCTTAATTAACTAAAGCGCTTTGAAGATACTATTCTATTCAATATATCATTTAATGAATTGTTATCGTTACCTACCATTAAAAATAATCCCAAATATATGTGAGTACCAGTCAATTTCTTAATTAAAAAAGTAAGTAAATACGTCACTATTTTAGGTGTTTTTACAGCCCGATTGTTATTATTTTTATTATTAGTATAATTACTGTTATTATTATTATTATTATTATTATTATTATTATTATTATTATCATGATTATTATTATTATTATTATTATTATGTATCACCAATGATGCAACGCGCATCAAAGGAAGATGTGATGTTCACCTTCACATACAATTAAATGTTTCTAAATACAGAAATAATTATTTGAAATGTTNTTATTATTGTTATTTTACTATTATTATTATTGTTATTATTTATATTCGGTTTCAGCATAAATGTGGCTGAAGAAGCATTAACAAATGTATAATATATCGCATACGTAGGCAACGATTCTTGGTGTCCTTAAAAATGCTTCCATCTGTTGGAATTTCCCAAAATCTTCACGTTACTCTCCTGCTAAAAGTTGTAATAAATAATTTACGCAAGAGAACCCATTCCTTTAAGAACGGGCATCCTCACTTAATCCTGCTAAATTCTTTAAAAAATGAATACTGCATTGATCATTAAGCATAACAGTAGCAATCTAAGCTAAAAATTTACATTACCTTTAAATTTGCCCTATTCTAAAAGAAATGCAAGAAATACAGCGCTGAAATCCCGTAACAAAATAAATGTATTTAATTGTTTTCTTAGATGTTAGTGTAACTTTATGTTAGAATATTGGGATGAAAATGTTCATACTTATATCTAATACAAAAATATTTGCATATACATATAGATGACCTACAGGGAGAAATATACAAAAATGTTGGTGAAAAATCAAGTCAGTGTTTGAAAGTGGGTAAATTTGACTGAATCCGTACAGAAGCGAAAATAAATAGCAAAGCCTCGCGTCAATAATATATGCAGATGTATGGACTTGGGGGGCCAAGAAGATGTTGCGATGGAGACACATACCTGGTGTGCAGGCCCAGATCCACCCCTACACAGCTCTCTGGAGGAGGTATTCGGTCACATTTCGCACCACACGCACCACCTAGACACCGACACTCGATCGTCACGACGACCAGCTATGTCACTCTTGTATGTGGTGACGCCCCAAGTGAACACACGGGACACAGAACAGGTACGTCGACGGGCTGTGGCTCAGCACTGCGCGCTCCTGCAATCAATAGCCGGCCGGGACACACTGAGGTCTCCTGCCTAGAAGTCGCGCCCTTTCGGCGATCGCTAGCCACCCTCACAGATGACGCTACGATGTTAGAAAACACCCCTCGGTCAATCGAAGGGAACGGCTCCTTGGCGAAAATGACGGAAGAGGACTCTATGTGGTGGTGACGTCAGTGGAACAGACATTAACTTACGCGAATTAGAAATAGTGAAAATTTATTAGTATTTTCAAGTAAGCTTCCTTGCGTTGGAACGCAACGCAAGTATGTGAAAAACATGAGGCAAACAATCGCTGTCGATGGCGAAGCATTAAATTCATTTATATTAGTCAATTGTTATAAATATAAATTTATGCCTAGTGTACCGAAAGGATCAATATGCTGGTGACCTTGGATATGACCTTGGCCTTAATTTTCAAGGTTACGCCAAGGTCAACTAGAAATATAAAAGAAATACCCTACTTTTTATGCAATAGAGCTAAGTTTTGAAATAACGACGCAAACAAAGTAATTTTTGATAAATTAAGCAAATGGCTTACAAACCGGTTAAAGAAATCCTCCACACTCGGTATAACTTTTCTAGGCAAGGCTAGATTTTGGAAGCGCCAGATATTTATTGTGTTTCAAATAAACTACATTTTGCGACGTAGTTGGAATAGTTTTCCAATCAGAGGGCTGCCTCGCTTGCGATAGGCGAATCCTCGCACATATATATACTACCCCACACTTAAGCGCGCGTTTGGAAATATGACTGCTCGTTTTCGGGATGGCAGCCTCCAGGACTACAATAGATCTATTCTTGATAGTGCCTAGACCTAGCCTAACCTTACCGATCCTTTAGGTCAAGAAGAAAAATAGAGGACAGCGTTTCTGCGTCAATTATAGGAAACAAAACGAGAAAACCCTAATATACACCGGAACACTGCCATCAAGTTAAAAGAGCCAGGAGAGGTCAGTATTTCACAATGCTCCACCTAAAAGCTGGTTATTGGTAGGTACCCGTAGAAGAAAGAATTCAAAGCTACCCCTGACAGGGAAAGCCTCAAATTCACTGTACTGCCTTTGGGACTTGCTGGAACTCTTGGAACGTTTCAGAAGCTAATGACAGATATTTCGTGGATAAATTTATAGCTTTGTAAATATCTAAACGACATAATAATCTACAGTAAAATACAGGAGAAGTAGGTCGAATACGTGAAGATGGTATTCAAGAGACTTCGACAAAACAGTATTTGCATATCCCTGGAAAAATGCAAGTTCGAAATGACGTATCTAGTATATCTAGGATACATCGGCATCAAAAGATCATCAGCAAGGGCGTCTCCTAAACCGAATTCGAGAGTATCCACCGCCAAAAAATATCAAGAAATTGTAACAGTTCTTCGGGTACTAGCAGTATCCTTATGCGATTGGTTGAACATTTTACACAAAAGAACCTGTGAACAAGCAGCGTTCGAAGAGTTAAAAAAAGCCCCGGCAAACCACAAGCCTTTGCACAGTTCAAGAGCAGGTCTACAGAACTCTCTGCAGTGCCGTCGGAATGCCGCCGTGTTATTTCAACAGGAAAACAGGAGACTAATACCTCGCGCTTCATCGAAGTTTACCAAGACAGAAAACAAAAAAGAACAGGAAATACGGAATTAGAAAACACCAACATTATTTAGAGGACTGCAATTTACGTTGTACATTATACAGACAGTAGGACTTTACGATAGCTAGATCTGAAAGAATGAAAAATCGATGTTGACACAATGCTCTGATGCTACAAAAGTACATATTTAAGATCTTAGACGTACCAACTACCGGATTTTATCTCAAGACACGCCTTCAAGAGAAATCAACAGAAGAATTTTGTGTATATCCTACAATCAATTGCGCTGAATCAAGAGCACTAGCCCCATGAGTTGATACGGTCCTGAGGCGAAGACAAGGAAAAACAAAGCGTCTTGTATGGAATATAACAATATCAACCAGAGGACGACGCAAAAGAGAGACGCGTATCGAATATATACCTACGTGATCAAGAGAAAGGACAGGAGCGCAATACCGCCACAGGTCGCATCGTCATCAGACAGAATAGGCTAATGATAGGAAAGCACGAATACAGTGTGCAAAGAACCAACAAGAAGTATATCTACACAAGTTACATCCTAAGCTCTGAGAAGCACAAATGGAGTTTGCAGAAGGATAAAAGGTTCTAACGGTAACACATGTTTAGCCAGGACAATCAACCTCCTGCGCCAAATGTCCTGACCTCACCAGTAGTGCGAGCGAGATTCAACCATACACCGCGGAAAGAGAAGGACTGATAGCGAGTGTACACAAGATGAGCTGTTATTACATTCTGCTACCGCTGGACTTGTATCGTTCTGGCAAGACTCATGAAATTACAATTTAACTTTTCGTTTGCTTGTTATTGTTTGCATGCAAGAAAATATTTTCTCTCCTTGTTTGTTAGACATTTCAGGTATTGACTTCGTGGTAGACGTCGCCGAAGAGGACGCTGCACTGACAGCCAACCTAAATATGCGTTCATAGATTATATACGGATATGCGTTGTACTCTAGCAACTGTTGAAATAGATGCCGGGAGAACTGCAAAACTCAAAAGCAAGTACAGTCAAACTGGTTCGAAAAGATGAAACTTTCCAGCTAGCTCTTTCCTTAGACAGTAATCGGGCTAGCGGATCTTGTACCCAGAGAAAAATATACAAAGGTACCCAGAAAAAAAAATAGAAAGGCAACGTCGAACTTGATGTATCGCACAAGCCACAAGTGGTGTGTCGACGACAACGATTTTGTTCTGTTAGGCCTCGTAAAAAATATGTTATTATGCGGAATTATTATAAAAGTAGCGTTCCAACGCCAAAAGCGGTAATTGGGATTGAGTCAACTTAAAATATTATCCGGTTTCAATATTCAAAATCAAATCGTCTGGATTTTAATGTCGCTAATTGACCGTAGAATCAATTCTGGCTATGAAATACACCAAAAGTCACTTATCTGAGCACTGACTCAACAAAGAAATTCAAAAACAACACCTCGAGATAGGTAAAGTAAGGGGAAAGAGGCGAATTTACTACTCGTGAAGCGAAAAGAATTCAAACAAGTCTGGCATCTAGAAACAACAAGACAGTGTCATCCCTTCCAGAGACAGGGTGGGACTTTAAGATGCCTCGTAGGAAGCAGTCGGCCCGAACAAGAAGATTGCAAGAGGAATAAACAAATACAGAGCCTTCATAAATGATTACAAGCCGCATGACCAGTAATTTTGTTTGGAACAGTTATGTTATTTTCTTCATGTTGGCAATTAAATTTTGGTAAAATTATTCACGAAAACTTTGATCTTACAAGTTTCTGATTTGAAATTTGAACAGTAAACACGAACTCTAAATAATTTAATTATACACAGCCTTACATTGTGTACATTTATTTACAAATACAAATTATGTACAGAACATATGAGCACAATGCAACACGATCAAATATAAAAAATCAAACCAGCTACTGAGAAAAATATGCCTGGTGTAGGATATTTTGCCCTTAAGGAACTTAAAATTTTTCCACATGCATCCGTTGTAACCACGTGACCATCAACATCCAATTGGATATCAGTAAAGCGACTTGACACTCCGTGATCATCAAAACGGATTGGATGTTGATGGTCACGTGTTTAGAACGGATCCGTGGTCACATGCATGTGAATCCAGGCTCACTGTCGAAGACTTTTTCACTCTTTAAGTTTAACGCCATGTTTTTAGTACGCAAAATGCGTAATTTGTTTGATTACTATCGCGACATCGCTATAGAAAATTTAATTTTATCTTTATTGCCACAAAATTTTTAGTATTTTTTCATTCCAATAATTTTTTATCAAATAGCCAATTCTTTTATTTTAATCTTGTTTCAATCTTTTTAAAAATATTGTTCTTAGTCAAAGAGCCTCTTTTATTTACTTTTTTTTGAGAAGCAAACAAAAAAATAAAAAAATGGCCATATTAATACTCATTTTCTAAGTTATCCATATCATTTACTAATAACAAATATAGAACCTTCTAAATTTGTAACTAATTATGTCCAACTTCATAAGTTAAAATTTCTCACCACGAAAATTTCCAATTGACCACTTTCATATTCCATCTCTTAAAATAACGAATTTCACGATGTTTTGTGCATGAAATAAGCTTGCCTTTAGCAATGTGTAAATATTGTATAAAACAAATGCCTCTGGGCTTGTAGGTATTTTTTTAAACTTGTCACGTCCATATACAGGGTGTCCCGAAATTCATGCAACAAAATTTGGTCACAGATTCTTAAGACAAATTTAGGGGATCCGTATTTTTTATTTTTGCCAAGTGGCCCCCTCTTTCGGAGTTACAGCCCCCTGAAGTACGTCCCTAAGAATAATCTTTTTTTTATATCTCAGAACCCTGTTGTACGAGAATCACTAAATTTGGTAAACAGAGGTTTTATGACATGTGGAATCTGATGGTGCTACGTTTTTTGGCGGGGAACCCCCTTAAGACAATTTTTCGTGGGCCACCTTGTCTTTGGAGCCAAAAAAATTTGCTTTATACTTTTTTCGTAAAACGCAATGTTTTCGAGAAAAATGTCAAAATGTGATCGAATGTATATCGTGATTCGCAATTTTCCTCAAAAACATTGCGTTTTACGAAACAAATATCAAGAGACAAAAAAGTTTCTAAATTCAATGGCTTTCTAGCTAACTAATAATAACAAAAAATCAAATTTGCTACCAAATTTTTCTGGTTCCAAAGACAAGGGGGCCCACGAAAAAGTGTCTTAAGGGGGTTTCTCGCCAAAAAGCGTAGCACTGTGAGATTCTACATGTTATAACCCTGTGTACCAAATTTAGTGATTCTCGTACAACATGGTTTTGAGATATAAAAAAGACTTCTTAGGGGCAGATTTCAGGGGGCTGTAACTCCGAAAGAAGGGGCCAGTCGGCAAAAAGAGTAAATACGGGTCTCCTAACCCACTAAACACGAAACGTAAATGAAACGTTGCAGATGAGATGTTTTACTAAACATTTGAAACATTAACTAGAAACGTTTCTGTTTCATTACAGAAATGTAGCACTTGAAAACTTATTTAGTGAAACATAGCCGAAACGTTACAATTGAAGAGAGTTTGAAACATTACTCGAAACATTCCCTTTCGATCTCGGAAACATAACAGACGAACAATCCTTTGCTATTTTTGCTTATCTTATGGAATATTCGGCATTAGTTAAATTTTGCTCTCAATCCCCAATCCTTCTCAAGCGTTAGTTCATTTGCCTTCGTTATATAAGGACATAATTAGAAAAAAAAATGTGGTAGCATATTTATAACACAAGTCTAGAAAAAATGTATGTTCGTGACTTGCGCAGACTGCGCGTAACAGCCCGAGTTTATTTGTTTCCCGTGTGCCGTTTCAATTCGTATTATGTTAGGTTAGGTTTGCGGTTTGTCAGTTTGCTTGGTTTCGTTGTTATTCATCTTTACTTTGACGCTATTTTATGTGATAATTTGTAGTGTGTGCAGTTGTGGTAATTGTAAGGTGCATATAAAATAATGAATATTGATGCAAAATGTTTAAAATGATATGTGTAAAGAGATTTCCAATTTTGCGCCACATCTACCTAATAAACATAGTTATTTATACCCACTACCTATTATAGACAAGAGGACAAGGGACAAGAACTAAGAAAATGGAACATGGAACTAGGTATACGTTTCGATATAATTTGAAGAGCAACTACTTAGTCAGTGAGAACTATTTGAAATATGGATGAATCAAGTGAAATAGACGTCATTTATTTTATATTTTGTAGAAATGTTTATATATTTGTTTATGTGTATAGGCATGCTTAAATAAAAGAGTTCAGGTATACCTACAGATATTTACTTTATATTATTTTGTATTCTTATTTCTGCTGTATAATTTATTATTATTAAAAGGATATATGTAATATTGACCATGCGTAGAAGAAATTATAACTTTATATTATGTAATGTTATTTGTTTTTCATGTACCTACCATTTTAAGATTCATAATCATAACTAACTTTTTCTAATTATCAGTTCGTCATTGTTACCATATTCATGAAGGTCTCAACATTAGAAAATTTCCATTTCTGAAGCGTATTTGAACTATATAAAATGTGTAGCTTATTTTTAATGCTTCTGATATTGTTTTGTGATATTTTTATTTGTACGATGATTGGCAAAATTCATAATCCATATTAGATTAGCATATTTTTTTTTTAATATACAATGTAACTTTTTTTAGTTCGAATTAAGTCATTCACAATACAAATAAAAATATCACAAAGGAGTATTAGAGATATTTAAAAAAATACTCGCACTATTTATACTATTTCAAAAACGCTTTTGAAATGAAAATGATCTAAAGTTGAGAGCATTATGAGAACAATATGGTAATAAAATTATTATGTTACTCAAACATTTCTGAAAATATACTGAAACGTAAAACAAAAATATCGAGGGCATAAATGGAACATAAAAAGAATGTTACTGAAACCAATTTTTTGAAACGTTTCATTGGAAACGTATTTTGGGGAGGACATCTTGGGCTTCTAGAACGTTACCAGAACGTTGCATGGATTTTTTATGAAATGTTTCAAAAAAAATGGAAACGTTTCTGAAACATGTCAGAAACTGAAAAATGTTTAGTGGGAAATTTGTCTTAAGAATCTATGACCACATTTTGTTGCATGAATTTCCGGACACCCTGTATAGTAATTTACTATATTCTAAAAAAATATGCTTTAAATATATTTTTTAGTTAACGTACTATGGTTTCGTTTATTGCTATACATTAATGAATTAACAAGGTGTGTAACTTGAGGTTACAATTCTGATTTTTAGCAAGTATTAAAAATATGATTTATAGAGTTAAAAGCGTAATGTGACTATAATAGTTATAAAGGGTCTCACAGATTTCGTTCAATTCGCACGAATTGTGTCACACGAATCGACACGAACGTGCCAGGCACGCTTACACGCAGTCTGTGGTGAAAAAAGCGGTACGAATTCACTGTCGTGCAAAATTTGTTTTCGGTTAGATACCGAGATGAGGCAGGATAAAGAGGAATAATCCCCCTCGATCCCAATTCATTGAGGCCAATTTCTAGCCATGGAATAATGGCACGCGCGGTTAGATACCTTCTTGGTTCGCGCGATTTGGTCCGTACGGTTCTGTCGCACGAATAGAGCGAAGTCTGTGGAACCCTTAAGATTTTTTGTTTTGTATTAACCACTACCCATAAAGATCAATGGTTTACACCACAGATTATATATGTTTACTCTCGACAAGCACGTTGCGGTGGTGTCCTGTTACCACCCACCCAGACTACCACTACTTGACAATGACTTAGACAAAATCCTTTCCTGGCCCCAGACAATTGCCATCGGGGACTTCAACGCGAAGTCCCCCATATGGCACAGCGGGACGACGACCACAAGAGGTCGCGTCCTGCTGAATTACCAAGACAGACACGACGACTTGACTATACTCGGACCGACAGAACCGACACATTACGGACCCGTAGGACGCCCCGACGTTATCGACATTGCCCTCTTAAAATCTATACCGTTAAATGCCCAAATATCCACCCAATACGAAGGGTCTTCCGCCCACAATCCAATATTTCTGGATCTGGGGCGAAGACAGAGATATGAAGGCACCTTCACGAGGAGGTTCACTGACTGGGAGCGTTTCCGAACAGTAATGCAAGGAAACATGGCGCTCCCAGTCATCGAAACCACCCATGATCTGGAGGCGGCAATCCTCTCCCTTGAGACTGACATTAAAAACGCCCTGACTCAGACTACGACGGAGACTATTGTCCCCCGACTGACAAACCCCCGGGGCACCCTCCCCGATGACATAAAAAACTTAATACGTGACAGACGACGTGCGAAACGGCTTGCCACCCGCACCCGACTCCCCCGACACAGACATGACTTAAACGTACTTAACAGACGGGTGAAGGCGGCTCTGGATGAACTGGCCCAGGATAACTGGGCTAGGCACCTGGAGTCGCTGGATCCACAAGACAACAGCCTCTGGAAAACGCAGAGGGCCCTGCGACAGACCGCTCGCCGTAAAATTCCTCCAATCCACGGTAGTGTGGGGGTGGTTTACACGAACCAGGAAAAGGCCGAGGCTTTCGCCGATAGCCTGGAACTGCAGTGTAGACTGCCTCAGCTGCCCGACGAAGACGAGGAATTCGAGATAGTGGCTGAGCGCGCGGCCCGACGCGTCGACAGAGAGCCAGACAATGACATAATCCCCCCCGCAACACCTGACGAACTAAGACTGACAATACGCAGACTTAAAAACAGAAAAGCCCCCGGACCCGACAATATACATAACACGACACTTAAACGACTACCACACAAGGGCCTCATGGCCCTACTAAACATAACAAACGCGACACTCAGACTAAGACACTTCCCTACCCGCTGGAAAACAGCAAACATAATCCTTATCCCAAAACCCAACAAAGATCACACCATCCCATCCAACTACCGGCCCATTAGCCTGCTCCCGGCTATGAGCAAAGTGGTAGAAAAAATTATCCTAACCCGTCTAAGAACCCACTCCCAAGAACTGCAAGTCATTCCAGACGAGCAGTTCGCCTTCCGACCCAATCACTCCACTGAACTCCAAATCCTTCGCCTTACCGAGCACATCACGGCGGCCTTCAACAGGGGACAGTACACTGGTGCTGTCTTCCTGGACGTCGCAAAGGCCTTCGATACGGTTTGGCATGAAGGCCTACTGATGAAAATGCTCACCAACCAATATCCCATATCCTTTACCAAACTCATAAAATCCTACCTACACCACCGAAAATTCCGCATCCAAATCCAAGATTCCCTTTCCACCACCCGTCCCATGGAGGCCGGTGTCCCCCAGGGCACCGTCCTGTCCCCACACCTATACACCATTTACAACTCCGACATCCCACATCCCCCCAACACCAACATATACTTATACGCCGACGACCTGACAATCACATCCCAATCCGTAGATCCTAGATATTCCGTCTACCTCCTCCAAAGCTCCTTAGACCAACTTGAAACCTGGTGCAACAGGTGGAAAGTCAAAATTAATCCCAACAAAAGTTCGGCTATCCTTTTTACCAAACGAAAAATCCCACAAAACCTTGACAGACTGACACTATCCCAGGAACCCATCTCCTGGAATCGACAAACACGATACCTGGGCGTGACGATGGACCAGCGTCTCACGTGGAAACCGCACATCGTGGAGACGGTGGCGCGAGCGAAGACCACCAGGGCTAGGCTCTATC
This sequence comes from Anoplophora glabripennis, assembly GCF_000390285.2. NCBI lineage: Eukaryota > Metazoa > Arthropoda > Insecta > Coleoptera > Cerambycidae > Anoplophora > Anoplophora glabripennis. The sequence goes on from NW_019417567.1 coordinate 34,740, forward strand.
CCTTACTCAAAGGTGGAAACACCCTCAGTTTAAGGAATAAGCGAACGCTTATCAAGGTGGTACTTCAACCGCAGCTAACCTACGCCTCCACGGCGTGGGGTCACGCGGCAAAAAGCCACTTAAAGTCATTACAGGCTGTGGAAAACATAGCCCTCCGCACGGCCACCGACGCGCCCTGGTACGTAAGAAACACTGACATATTACGAGACTTACAATACACAAACGCTACACAGACAATAAGACAAAACGCGGAGAAACGATTTGACGTAGCCGCTAGACATGACAATCCCCTCCTCAGGCAAGCCGTTGACTACGTACCCGACGTGACCGACAAACACAAAAGACCTAGACACCAACTTTTTGACCCTGGGTGACCACCCCAATGACCCCCCCCCTGCCCGCTAACCTTTTCTGTTTCAGAGACAGCCAGGATCAAGAAACGAAGACAACGACACACACACACACACACACACACACCCCCCATACCCTCCTTAACCCTCCCCTCCCGCGCTAGCCTAAGGGCCACCTTAGCAAAGCGCATCCCAGGCTGCATAGCCGCACTACCCTACCCAACCATACCACACATAAACATGACACTACCCCCGGGGTTTACACAGACGAGCCGGCGAAGCAAGAAGAGCGCCAGAAGAAAGGGCCCTAGCCGGCGGGGCCCAGCCAGGACAAAAGGAGGTCCCACAAAGCGCCTACACCGGCCGCATTTGCGGTCGGGGTAGACGACGGATGGGGCCCACCTACGAAGGCTGTCCAGGCCTACACGAGATGAGGCAGGATAAAGAGGGATAATCCCCCTCGATCCCAAATCATTGAGGCCAATTTCTAGCCATGGAATAATGGCGCGCGCGCGCGCGTGGCACTCTCGACAAGCGGTGCAATATTACAATGCGGTATGTGATTGTGAAGGCTGTCCAGGCCTACACGATATGAGGCAGGATAAAGAGGGATCATCCCCCTCGATCCCAAATCATTGAGGCCAATTTCTAGCCATGAAATAATGGCGCGTGTAATGCGATAAAGCCAAATTGCCCACACACGTGTGCTAGTACTGCTAGTTAGTGTGCGCATGAGATTGGGATTATTAGGAAGAAGAAGACGAAGTGGCGCCATATTTGGCGCGGTCGGTATCGTTGTTTTGTTGTGTTTTGTGTTTTCGTGTAATATTGTAATATTTATAATTATAATTGAATGAAATAATAATACCACCATGTCTGCGCGATTAAAACATATTGAAGTGGAAAACTTCAAGTCGTATCGAGGACGCAGAATAATAGGTCCCTTAAAACCATTTAATGCTGTTATTGGCCCCAATGGATCAGGTAATTATTTGAATCGCTATTACATATTACATAGTACCTAATTATTTTATTTTCTACTTTAAGGAAAATCTAATTTTATGGATGCTATCAGTTTTGTTATGGGTGAAAAAACACAAAGTTTACGTGTAAAGCGTCTAAGTGATTTAATTCATGGTGCTGCGATTAGTAAACCAGTTTCTAGAAGGTATCCTTCTTATACAAAAGAAATATAACACTGTGAAGAATGAAGGAATAATATTAATGTACTCCTTTCTATTTTAGCGCTTCCGTCACAGCTGTCTTCACGGTGGAAGATGGGAGGGAAGTTGCTTTTCAGAGGTCTGTCCAAGGATCGTCTTCTGAGTACAGAATTAACGGAAATGTATGTATTTTAAAATATGTTTTGTTGTGCACATCAGAACAACATCAGTTAAGTTTAATTATGTTGTTTAAGCAAGCACATAGATAATTCTCCTATATGTAATTGATACACTACTATACGTTGGGTACATTCATTTGACTATTCTCTAGGGCCACATTTCCCTACATGAAATTACCAAAGTTTTAGTCAAAATAAGACAATTTAACTGCTTTTGAAAATTACTGTTTGATTTTTCAAAAAGTTTTAGTTTCTTCTGCAGTAGCAGTATAAATGACATTGGTGACATTGCCCTAATTGTTGCTGCAAGTTTTAAAAAGTGTTTAGGTTTTGAAATTTTATATCGGTAGGTTGCTGATTACGTGACCTTTTAAACAAATTGTGATACTGGTTTTTATCCCAGAATTTATTTTAAGATCTTGTAAATTTCTATAAAAATAAAGGTGAATTCTCATTTTAGCTCTATCTTTTTAACCACAATGAAGTTCAGTCATTTGTAGATATAAATTTATTTTTTACAGGTTGTTTCTACAAATGAATATCTCGGCGAATTGGAAAAATTGAAAATAAATGTAAAGGCGAAAAATTTTTTAGTCTTTCAAGGAGCAGTAGAATCGGTTGCTATGAAGAATCCTAAGGAAATGACTGCTTTATTTGAAGAAATCAGTGGGTAAGTCGATATATTTTTATAATTATTATATACGTCCATGATCTTGGAAATAGGCATGTGACAAATAAAAAATCGACCAAAGTCTCTTTTTGAATTAAACTTGTAGGGTGAGTCGGGAGAATCACACCAAACTCCAGGAATGGATTTTACACATCAAAATAATAAGAAAAAACTCTAATATTATGCAATTTTCATTTGTTTTCAAGCTATGACGTATATTTCAATAAAAAAATTAATTTATCGGTATTCTATTAATAATAGTGTTCAAAAGTGCCACCATTGATTTCTGATTCTGCTATGAAGGGCACATGTAGCTCTCCTGATTGCTGCATGTCTTTCTTTAAAAAGTGCTGCAGTATTGATGATACGTCGAATTACTACCTCACGAGTGTTTACTCTAACTTTGTACACTTCATTTTTGAATCTGACCCATAAACAGTAATCTGGTGCTGTGAGGTCTGGAGATATTGAATGCCAGCTAATGGGACCACCTCGACCAATCCAACGCCTTGGAAACCTCTCGGTCAAATGTAGCTTCACTGGATGAACGAAATGTGCAGGAGCTCCATCGTGCTGGTAGTACATTTGCATTCTCATGTTTATAGGAACATCCTATATTAGTACTTGTAATTATTTTGAAAAAAAATTAAGTACACCACACATTTACCGAAAACCTATGCTGAAAATTACTTTTGAGTGTTGCATGAGGATTTTAGCCTGACCATACATGAGAGTTTTGAGTATTAGTTATACCATCAGGGGTTGCTACATCCGTAAAAATATGCGGGATACAATAAGATCATTATTATTGATCCATTGACAAAACTCGATATGCCTAGCGTAATCTTCTGGTTGTGAAGGGTTTTTATTACTCTTTTTCTTGTGGAATTCCCAAATAGCAATTCTTCTTGAGTTGGTAGATGCATCATCTTCTACTAGACCTAGAATATTTTCTACTTCTAAACCTTGTTGTTGAGCTCGTTCAGATATTATACTAGTACAGGGAAGCTTTCCGGTTTTACACAGTTTGTTGAAAATTCTAATACATTTTTACTGAACATCTGTGATGTAGAAACCATTGAAAATATTCTTCAATAAACCATATTTGCATACTCTAAATTTTAAAAAGGCCTTAACATTTTGTAACACTGATTGTACAAACATGTAATCAAATGTTAAACTATCGCAAAGTGTAACATAAAATGACTGATATATATCCTACTTGTATCATGATTAGAGGACTCGATTGTCGGGATCCCAGGATCTCCACTGCTTTTCAGTCCCGAAATTTTTGGGATTAAATTTTCCTGATCCCAAGATTTTCGGGATTGACATCATTTCAAAAAAGTTGCAAAATAGACTGTGTGAAGCGAAACACGCAGTGCCAGTGCTCTCAACAGAATTGCTTGCCTATCATTTTAATATAAAGCACAAGAAGTTTTAACTAACTTTACTACCTACTTACTAGTGTAACCTGAGGGGTTATTTCCTTACTTAACCATCTGCCGTTATGACCAGTATCATAACGATATTAACTTGCAAAAGAGTGTTTACCATTTACTTCTTGAAAGGAAGTTTATAATTATCATTACACTTTAATTAATACATGGGAACTTAGAATTGTTGTACATTCAGAGAATGAATTCCAGACACTTACCGTATGTCGCTCATGTAGAATGTAATCCAGTGGTTGGTTGTATAGGGTGACACTTAAGTTGAAAGAACAAGAAAACACCACAATTTTCCAGGAAGGGTTTTAATAACAACAAAAATAAAACAAACAAAACAACGGTAACACAACAGACTCGAACAAACATTATTGATTCATTTACACGCGACAGCACACTGAGATTCAGGGAATGCGAGATCCATAGCAAAATTTGGAAAGACTTTAACCATTATTAAATTAACCCGAGATTCTAAAACTAAGTAGACTGCTTAATGTGGAACCCAAGGAGATACTGCCTTTTTCGGAGATCTCTCCTAAATTCGACACCGTGCTTCGACACGCCCATTTCTTGGGTTCTGAAGTTTCTTATCTTACTGGCGGGATCCCTTAATATCGGGATGCTTTGGCATAACTATACTATGTTAATAGTTACCTAATTGATTGAATATACAATTGTCTATATAATTTTGAGACTAAACTTACAAATAACACTACACCTTCCTCTTGTGACTCCGTGTAGCAATACGGGACGGATTAGTCAATCTCATTTAATCTATTCTTATAGCTTGGAAAATCCGTCTAAAAACCAGCTATTTGATCTATTATTATTTTCCTCACCACATCCTAACAACTTATTTAAATATCTTGGAACTCCAATATTAGAAATATCGATTTTTCCCTTGATACCAGATGCTCAACACATGGCCCCGACGGTCTAAGTTAACTTGTTCAAAAACATTGCTAAATTTCATGAGGCCTTCTCCGAAGGACGGCTTTGTGGCGACGCTAAACCTACTTGAAAAACCTTAACTTTTCGATAATTAGTGTTGACTGAAATATTTTACTTTTTTGCCCATCTGTTCCGAGAACTAACAAATAAATTACCACGCGTCACGGCTTTTGTTACACTAGGTTGCTACATGAAAGTCGTCTATTTAGTCGTAAGAGAGATTTTTGTAAATTTTCAAAGTGTATTTACATAAAGATTTTCTCAATTCTTGAAAAGAATTACTGTAAACAAAGACTGAGTGATTTTATGTCTGGTTAGTCTAAGTCTGATTAGTTAGTCATTAGATTAGCTAGGTGTATACTAGAGCTGGCAAAAACCGGAAAAAAGTGAAACCGATTAACTGGGTTCCCTAAAAAACGATTTCAGATAAAACCGGTTAGTCGAATAGTTACTAAAACCGGTTATTCGAATAATGGCCAAAACCGGATATCTGAAAATCGGTGCTTTCTAAAACTGACGAGATATACGATGTTATTCACATATTCACATATTTTAAATTTTAAAGTTAAATCTAATGTCAAAAGTTAAAATGTTAAAACAGTTAAAACAGTTGCACTTGTTACTATGATTCTTCAATTTATTATTTATATAAATGGATTTCGCGGTTTGGTGTATGTGGGCGTGGGTGACTGTTTTTTTTTTATCAGTCTGTGTCTGTCCCCCAGGATAAAATATAAAAATAAATTGTATTTCTCTTAATAGTTTAACCCTTCTAATATGTATGTACTATGTAGCCTGTGTCTATAACTACATAACACTAAGACTATATTATGGTGTTATGTAGTTATTGGCTATAAAGAAAGAATCCGATTATTCGGATGTTTGAATAGATTATCAAATAGTCGGTTATTTGAATAATTGGTTATTTGAATAATCGAATATTTGAAGAATTGAATAACGTTTTCGGGTTTTGTAAAAATTCGAATTATCCGAAACCGGTTAACCGCCTATCCAAAAAACCGATTTCAGTTGCCAGCACTAGTGTATACTGTAAAATACGTTGATTTTTGTCTAAATTTTGATTATGTTGATTTTTGTCTAAATTTTAATAACGTTGACTTTTGTCTAAATTTTGATTACGTTGATTTTTGTCTAAATTTTGATTACTTATTGTAACCCTCAGTACCGAAATAATCCTGGGATTGACTAAATAGGATCCCGAAATTCCGGGATTAGAAATAAGGACTGAGATCGAATTCCCTAATCATGACTCTAATTTAAAATTTGTAAATATGCTATAACTTGAAAACAAATGAAAATCACACAACAACATTTGAGTTTTTCTTATTATTTTGATGTGTAGAATCCGTTCCTGGAGTTTGGTATAATTCTCCCGACTCGCCCTGTATATTCACCTATATTGATACATAATTAGTACTACAATGTCCAGCATATATACTACAAAAAAGTTGCTTGTAATGATTTTTTCTTATTATTGTTTTCCTGTAAAATTACTTTTCCGCACTTTGGCATGATCAACGACAATATGTACTATACAGTATAAATTTTAGATCTGGAGCCCTAAAAGAAGAATACATGCGACTGCAACAAGAAATGCAAAAAGCTCAGGAAGAGATAAATTTTGCTTATCAAAAGAAGAAAGGTATAAATGCTGAGAAAAAGGAAGCTCGGTTAGAGAAAGAAGAAGCCGATAAATATGCTAGACTAAAGGATGATTTGGTAAGACATTTACTTTTATAAGTTGCATTAATTTAAAAGATCAATTTAAGTTAATGTAAAAGCTTCGGTATAAATTTACAGTAATGATACTGATTATAATCGGATTATTTTTTTTAAAAGTGTTTGTCTCAAAAGTTAAGATTTATGCAACATAAAAAAAATTGCTTAAACCTTTATATTCTAAAGTTGTAAGAGTGAAATTTATAAAAAATGTTTACTTCACCACTCCTAGATTTTGAGGTTGGAAATAAATGTGAATCTCATCTCCACACTCGCAATGTTCACAGTTTTGTTCGCGTCTTCGTTAAAAATGGACAAGAAAATAGCAACAGCAGCATTGACTATATTCGCTCATTTAAAACAACAGTGTCACAACTCAAAATTATTGATTTTTCTGTTTTTATGACAAAACTACCAAAAGTGCTATAGAATCTTCAGGAAAAATGACAAACAGAGTGAACTTTGCCTACCAACCGGGAGAAAGTTTTGATGCAGTTGTCATCGATTCACCCAGGAAAAATCGAGCTGGTGTAGAGCTTGTTGATTTAAAAAAGGCATATAGCAACAACATTGGCATCAGAGTAAAAAATAGCCTCCTGTCTCTGTTTCATGAGACAAGTGTCAAGAAAGCATCAGTTCCTAAAACTTACGAGCCATACTATGAGAATCTTTGATACAATCAGTCAATAAATTCGTTTAACATTTTTTTTCCTTTCTATGCTTCTTTATTTAAATGTTTCTTTATTTAAACGGAGTTTTTTGTTAAGTTTTAAATATGTAAACTCAAGTAAAGAATTAAAGAAAGGAATTTTATTGATTTGTCTTAATTGTACTTCGAAACTTGCGCAGAGTTTTTATGAGACAGTAATATGCAGTCAAAATTCACTTCTGTTCAAAAATTATTTTCAAGTAATCTCAAGAATAGCTGGACAAATGGGTGAGATTGGTTATGTTATAATACCAACAGCAAAGTCATCTTATAATCTTATAGTCATAACTATGTCGCTTAAAGTGCGCTGAAGTTTGTAAAATGCGTTTCCTGAAAATATGCATTTTTTTAATTGTGTCACTGTTGTTTTAAATATGCTTTAGCTAATTACAATTCTCCTTGGTAATGTTCCAAAAATTGTAATTCAGTCGTTATTCCAGGTAGTCATACATAAACACTACTATACTAAAACACGGTTCAATGCATTGAAATTTTTAAAATGAGGTTATGTATTGCATGTCTTGAATGTGGAGAGCGTTTATGTTTCGCGGCCGCAAACTCTTTGAAGCAGACAAAAAGACCGACTCGAAACAAGAAACAATCCGCGAACACCCGTGAACTCTGGGAAAAGGCCTGAAAATCATCCATACTCATGTTAAGGCTTAAGGATATTTGTTGTTAATTTCAATGGTATTGTGTACGACGACGAGAGTTATAACTTCCTGGTAGTACACTGATGAAATTTTGTTCAGTCGCTAGGAAGGCTTCTCACTGTGTAGTTCTGTTGACCGCTTATAGATAGTGACACACTTTGCCACATTAAAATCAGTATTAAAACTAAATAACCGGACTGTGAATTTATAATTTTTTCATTTAATTTATATACTTGTTGGATAAATATCTATTTTAAGCCAATCAGGAATGTTTGTAAAATTTTAATTTTTTTATCAACGGCTCTTACTTGTGATTTATTTTTACCTCAATTTTTATAATGCACTTGTTGCAGAATGACAAGTTAGTTGAACACCAACTATTTAGACTATTTCACAACGAGAGGGAAATGAATAATCTTGAGCACGACTTAAGTTCTAAACAAAAAGAAGTTGAAAAAATAGAGAAAAAGAAGGAGAGACTCGAAGATACGCTTAAGGAAAAGAAAAAAGTTCATGGGAAATATAACAGAGATTTGGCTAAAACAGAGCAGGATATTCGCGAAGTTGAAGTAGAGATTTCTAAGAAGAAGCCCCAATTCATTAAAGCCAAAGAAAGGGTTACCCATATGCAAAAGAAATTAGATGGTGCTATAAAAACGTTGGAGCAAGCAAGAAAGGCTCACGAGGCTCATATGAACGACATTAAAAAATTGGAAGATGAACTTGCGGAGGTAGAAGCTGCCAAAGAAGAATACGAAGCTCACATAGCCGGGGAGTCACAGAGCCAAGGGAGAGACGTTCATTTAGAAGATGCACAGGTAAGATTCGTTTGCGATTTAAAATATAATTTTCTATAATATCTTGTATTGCGTTTCTGTTTTCAGGTAAGAGAATACCACCGTTTGAAGGAAGAGGCAGCGAAAAGATCGGCGAGGTACATGCAAGAATTGGACTCGGTAAATAGAGAGCAAAAAGCCGATCAGGATCGTTTGGATAATGTGTCTAGAATGAGAACCGACGCGGAAAACAAACACAGACAGAAGCTGCACGAGAAAGAGGAAATGGAGAAGAGAATCGAAAAGTTGGCTGAACATATAAGGTAAATTATATTTTGTCTTTCGTTTAATGAAATGCGTCGACTCCACGTTTTTAATTTAGATCAAGCGAGCAAGCTCTACAGGATCAGAGGCAGTTGAGGCAAGATTTGCAATCCGATGTCGGTTCCTCAAAGGATAGGGTGCACGAGATACAGAAGCAATTGGACGATGTCGTAGAACAACTCGGTGATGCAAGAACTGATAAACATGAAGATGCAAGACGTAAAAAGAAACAGGAGATTGTCGAGAGATTCAAAAGTAACTATCCTGGAGTGGTAAGTAGATGTGCACATAAATTTAACTATTACCTTCCATGTGGACAGCAGTTCTCGCTTGTCAATGGCTGGATAAAAAAAAGTTGAATCTACCCCCTTTTTTTACTTTTTTTTTTTAGAAGAAAATGGCAGAGAGCGGAGAAGTTTTAAGAAATTTTCTTGCGATTTTAAAGAAATAGGGTTTAATATATCTCACGTTAAAATTATTGTAATTTTCCTGCTATTTGACCCACATATTTGCTTTTCTTAATAGTAAAGTGTGACATCGTATTGTAATTATGACTACCTACATGTATAAGGGGCATTCTTTGTCAAAATGACTGCCCCATTTGTCCAAAAATTGAAGCAACCCAAAAAATCCGTTTCTAGCTCATTTGGTAGCTGTACTTGTGTAGTTGTTATTGAGCTGTGGCCATTTTAAAAAAATCAAGATGGCGGACCGGCAGGCCCGCAAAACTTTGAGAAAGTTGCCATGAAAATGAAGTTATCGTGGTTAAAAGTCACAGAGGTCGTGAAAAAATTACGAACTGAGCTGTTCTTATGTATTTTGTCCTGCTAAATAAGAATCTAATCTTATTTTGGCCCATATCCCAAGCATTTGTGCGTAACCTTAAAAAAAAGATCTATTTTCAACGGCGTGGGTCAGCGATTTGACTGCGGTTTTTTTTTTTTTGTTGGAATAGGTGGTCCTGAAAATTTGAGCTCGATACAACCAAATCTGGCCACAGTGAAATTTTTTGAAATTTAAAAATAGTCGATTTTTTAATCATTTTCAGAATTTTATATCTCTGGCTCTATATAGGGTGTCTCAAAATTAGTGTTCAATAATTTACCACTTGATTCTATTGCCAAAAATAAGAATATTTTTTCATATAAACATTGGTCGAGAAATGCTTCCTAAGGGAGATATGCTTCCTAAGGAAGCTAAATGGGGACTCAAAAAATTAATTTTATTTAAGTATTTCCGAAATGGATTGAAGGAAAATTATGAATTTTGACACCATGATGCTCATTAAAAGTCGAAATAGATCGATAAAATAAAAATAGATAAAATTTTTCAAAAATTTTGATCAGGGGCGTCTCAATTGGGGGGGGGGGGGGCGTCGGCTAATATTTGCCCCAATTTTTTTTCTTGTCGAAATTTTCAAATTCAGAGACCAATATATGATAAACCTTCATTTCCTCTACAAAAAAGGTACTCTTTATTTCTTTCGATCAAATTTTACTGTTTAAATTTGAAAATAGTAAATGTAAAAATTTATAATGATCCGTTTTTCTCAACTGCACTATTTTAGTGAAATTTGCCTATTTTAAAAACATTTTGAGATCTACAGTTTTTAAAGCAGAAGGCTGAACAACGGATTTAAGTTTGAAACAATTTTTTTTTTCCAAAATACGAGGTGGGTAGAGAAGAATGCCATTTGGTTCAAGTCTTTAAGTGATATATAACCAGAGATATAAAATTCTGAAAATGACTAAAAAATTGAAATTTTCTAAATTTCAAAAAATTCCACATTGGCCAGATTTGATCGTCTCGAGTTCAAATTTTCAGACATACTTTCGGAGAAAAAATCGGCAGCTGCATTGGTGACCCACGGTTTTAACGAAAAGTAATGTATCCCTTTTCTGAGGTTATGCACGAACGCTTGGGATATGGACCAAAAATAAAAATAGATTCGTATTTAGCTGATTAAAAATATTAAAATACATAAGAATAAGCTCTATCTGTAATTTTTTTACCACTTCTGGGACTTTTAACCACAATAACTTCATTTTCATGGTGACTTTCTTGAAGGTTTTTTCGTCCGCCATCTTGATTTTTTTAAAATGGCCACAGCTCAATAAAAACTAGACAAGTACAGCCACCAAATGAGCACGAAACAAATTTTTTAGGTTGCTTCAATTTTTGAGCAGATGGGGTGGCCGTTTTGACAAAGAATGCCCTATAAATATAATTTTCATTTTATTTAAAACGTCCTGAAAAACTTTTTCTGAACATTTTTTACTGTTTTCCAAAAGCTGTTTAATATTCTAGTTAATATTTTTAATAAATATTTAGAAACCGATGGGATGCTGTGGGTTTAACAGAGAATTTAATTCTGAAATCCCGAGATGTCCGACAAGACATTAAGTAGTTTTGTCAACAGAAATTTAATACTCTGATCAAAATTTCCATTCTTTTTTTAGTATTTATTGACGATACAAGCATGTTTAATACCGGTTTTTAACTTTCTTTGTTTTTGTAGTATGATCGAATGATTAATATGTGCCAACCAATTCATAAAAGATACAACGTTGCCATTACCAAAAATTTGGGTAAATACATGGAGGCCATTGTAGTCGACACAGAACATACGGGACGTCAGTGTATTAAATATCTGAAAGAGCAAATGTTGGAACCTGAGACATTCTTACCTTTGGACTATTTGCAAACAAAACCCGTAAAAGAAAGATTACGTAGTATTACTGAACCGAAAGGAGTGAAATTGATCTATGATGTACTACAATTTGAACCACAAGCGATCGCTAAAGCCGTTATGTTTGCTACTAATAATGCCTTGGTGTGCGAGACTCCAGAAGATGCTATGAAGGTCGCTTATGAACTGGGCGGAAGGTATGATGCCGTAGCTCTAGACGGCACGTATTATCAAAAATCTGGTATAATATCCGGTGGAAGTTTAGACTTGGCGCGTAAAGCTAAACGTTGGGATGAAAAGCACATGGCACAACTTAAAGCTCAGAAGGTAGAAACTATTAATAGTCCAGACGGTATCTGTTTCAAAAAGTCCATATTTGGGTGAATCGTATATCCACGGAGATTTTTGGCTTTTGTCTTTCAAATATCACTAGAAATGAAAATTTTTCTATGCGCATAACAAAAAAACGTGGGCTTAACTTTTGGTGGCACAATATGTTTAAAAAATTTGAAAAATATCATATTTTTCTTCCTATTTAATTATGTATCTTTTCAAGAGTTGATTTTAGACGAAAATGGGAGAGGAAAAAATGTTTGTAATAAATTTTTTTACAAAATATGGCTAGTTACAAATCGAATGAATCATGATTGTTATTATAAAAATCGAAAAAATCGCCAAAAATGGGGTTAAAAAAACATTACTTTTTAGGGAATTTTTTTGGGGTCTTTAGATTGGGTATAGGACCTTCATACTTAACTCAAGAAACCTTCATGTTATGTAGAATCATCACACCAAATTTCATCAAAATCGGTTTGATAGATTTTGCATAATAATTTTGCAATCCAAATTTTGAAAAAAAATTTGCAAATTTTCAAAATTTTGCACAGCATTATTATTATTAAACATTGGTCGAATTTTTGTACTTACAAACAATTAGAATAACTTTGTGAATATTCAACCAAATCAAATTTTTTAAAGCAGGTTTTAAAAGTTCTTGGAAAGACGCTTCTTTTAAAAGAAAAACAGATCGATTGGTCAATTAATTACGTAGTTATAGCCGATCAAAGTTAAATTAACTCATTATTTTACTAATTTTCGACATATTTTGGAAATAATTGTACAAACAATTTAGAATATTTAAATAAAATTGTTTTTGATCTTTGATAAACAGAATATAAGTTTATGCACTTACCTTTGATACAATAAAAAAATAAAGTTGGTAATTAAAGGAAGTTTAAAGATAAATAATTATCGGACTGTTGAAAGACCATTATTAACGATAGGCATTTGAAAATACGCTAATTGTTTTTTTAAATCGCGCGACATCGATTTAAAAAAAAATCATCAAAATCGGACCTCTAGAAGCTGAGATATTAAAAATTTTTAAGCACGTCGCGGTTTTGAACTCGCCGATTCAATTTCGAGCAGGCCGAAGCGGCCGCGCTCTCTGCTTCCCC
>NW_019417567.1:48609-65737 GCF_000390285.2 Anoplophora glabripennis
ATTTTCTATATTTATTTACCCGCGAGCGAAGCCTACTAATAATAATAATCCCTACTAATATTATAAATGTGAATGTAAGTTTGTTTGTTACGCTTTCACGCGAAAACTACTTAACCGATCATCATAAAACTTTGTACACATATTCTTGAAGGTATTAGAAATAACATAGGATACTTTTTATTAAAAAAAATAATTTTTTACGGAAGATTTTTTATCACTGCGAGCGAAGCCGCGGGTAAAAGCTAGTTGTTTATAAGTACAAAAATTCGACCAATGTTTAAATAAGCGCCAGAGCTCTTCTAATTGATGGAATTGGATTTTGATGAAATTTGGTGTGATGATTCTACATAACATGAAGTTTTCTTGAGCCAAATATGAAGGTCCTATACCCAATTTAAAGACCCCAAAAAATTCCCTAAAAAGTAATGTTTTTAACCCCAATTTTGGCGATTTATTTTGATTTTTACGATAATAATCATCATTCATTCGATTTGTAACTAGTCATATTTTGTAAAAAAATTAATTACAAACATTTATTTTTTCCTCTACCATTTTCGCCTAAAATCAACTCTTGAAAGGTACATAATTAAATAGGAAGAAAAATATGACATTTTTCAAACTTTTTTAACATATTGTGCCGCCAAACGTGAAGCCCAGGTTTTTTTTTATGCGCATAGAAAAATTTTCATTTCTAGTGATATTTGAAAGCCAAAAAGCCAAAAATCTCCGTGGATACACGATTCACCCAAACCAAAACAGGTACCGCCTAGTCTATAAATATTTTTACACATAAAATATTACTTCAATGTACTTGTCGCTTTACAGGAAAAACTAACAGAAGAATTAAGGGATGCGATGAAGAAGTCCCGTAAGGAATCTGAATTGAATACAGTGGATTCCCAAATACGTGGGCTTGAAACTAGGTTAAGATATGCCAGAACTGACATGGAAAGCACGGTAAGTGTAAATAATAATTATAAATTTGGATATATTTTCATGTTTCTGTACTTTTTAGACTAAGCAAATTCATGCGGTTGAAAAGGAATTGACTCACTTGAACGATGAAATGAAAAAATATGGACCTCAGATAGAGGCCATCGAGAAGAGTATGCAAACTCGTGAGCAGCAGATAGAAGAGATCAAATTGAAGATGAACAGTTTGGAGGATGTAGTTTTCTCAGACTTCTGCAGGGAAATAGGTGTGCGCAATATAAGACAGTACGAAGACAGGGAACTTCGTGCACAAGAAGAACGTAAGCAGAAAAGGTTGGAATTTGAGAAGCAGATAAACAGAATTACGAGCAATCTGGAGTTTGAAAAAAGCCGTGATACGCAGAGTAAGTTTTTTTTTCAAATAAGTGCAATTATTATTCAAAAGACTGTTTTAATCTGTAGATAACGTCAGTCGTTGGGAACGTACTGTTAATGACGAAGAGGAGAAATTGGAGACTTGCAAAAAGCAAGAAGCGAAACAGAGAGACGAAATAGACAAAGACCTGCAGCAAGTTGAACACCTGAAAGCACTGCGTTTAAATAAGAAACAGGAAGTCGAAGCGGCGGAGGAAGAAGTGGGTAAATCAAGACGTGAAGTGGGATCCATTGCCAAAGATGTTCAGGCCGCCCAGAAAGCAGTGGTATCTTTGGAAGGTAAAATCGAAAGTAAAAAGAGTGAGAGGCACACCATCCTTATGCAGTGCAAAGTAAGTTGAATTTACTCAGTTGTCAAATTTGGTATATGCATACGTAATTTTAAAATTTTTATCGCTAGATGGATGATATTGCCATTCCCATGATTGTTGGAAACATGGAAGACATTGTAGCATCTGACCCGTCCCAGTCATCATCTGCAGGAGATACAAATAGTACGGCACAGCAATATGAAAAGGAAGCCAGGTAATATAAAATGGTTCTTGTTGCAAATAATAGGCATATAGTCTATTAAACTTTATTTAGTGGTTATTCGCATACTAATAATACCCTTTTCTTGTAAATCCTTAATGAAATGATACTTTGTGTCGATGTGTTTCGTACGGTTGCTTGATCTTTTGTTACTTATTAGCTTCAAGCAACTTTGGTTGTCTTCATACATGGTTGTTGCTCCTGGTTCCTTTTCTATGAAATCTTTTAATAGACGGCATATCCAGATACCTTCTTGGCATGCTTCTGCTAAGGCAATGTATTCGACCTCAGTGGATGACAGCGCTACACACGTTTGCTTTCGACATGCCCAACTAATTGTCACATTCACGAACTGGAACACATATCCACTATTGGATTTTCGATGATTTTTATTCTCCGCCCAATCTGCGTCTGCATAGCCGACAAGCGCATAATTTTTATCTTTATGGCCGAGGGTTAGTTCGTAATCCTTTGTGCCTTTCAGGTAGTGGATAATCCTCTTTAATTCGGTCCAGTCAGTTATTAAAGGTCTTTTATTATATTGACTCATAATATTTACACTTGCTGCAATGTCGGGTCTTGGGCAAGTGGTAAATTCTTGAATGTCTTGGTACAAGAATTACCAGAACTTTTTTATTGGTCACTGGAATCAATTAATTTTTTTTTATTGATGCATCAGTCCTTTTTCGAAATTTTCGTGCTCTTGGTAAAATCTTGTAGCATTCATAGTTTTTACGCAAAAAAAATGTTTTCAATTTTAGACATTCAATATTACTACTACTCAAGTACAACAACTACTCACTACTATTGTAGTAAGCGATGATGTCATTTTATAATAAATGAATTGTCAAACTTTTGACGTTGATCGGACAGTCCGACATATTCGTCTCAAATAGCGTTTTCTAACGAAGAGATGACCGACATGGTCAAAGTCTTAGGGTTTTGCGAAGACAACATGCGTGAGAGTGTACGTGTCTACGTGGCGCAATACCCAAATCGACGGGTTCCAGATTACCGGACATTTGTACGGATTGAAAGGAGTTTGCGGGAGACTGGGCAATTTGGAGTTCGAGCCGTTGACCGTGTGGGTCGTCCTCAAGTTCGAAATGCAACCGTTGACGAAGACGTTTTAAATAGGGTCGCTGAAGATCCAAATATCAGTACTCGCTGTCTGGCAATGGAATTTGGAGTACCAAAAAGTACAATTAATCGAATAATAAGACAGCAACTTCTCCATCCTTATCATGCGACATCTATTCAGGAGCTATTCCCACACGATTTTGAGACGAGACTTCAATTTTGCCGCTTTATTGAAGGAGCACGGGCACGTGACCCAAATTTCACCAGCAGAATTTTATTCACTGATGAAGCTGGTTTTACCAGAGGTGGTGTCTTTAATTCATGTAATTTCCACCATTACACAGAAGAAAACTCTCTTGCGAAGCATATTAACCACTTTCAGGTGGAATTTTGAATAAATGTTTGGACCGGGATCATCAGTGACATCGTTCTGGGTCCTTATGTCATGCCGCGCCGCTTGAATGGCGAAAATTATCTAAATTTTTTAAGGTATACTTTTCCGATTCTAATGGAAGATGTCCCTCTTGATCTTCGTGCTCAGATGTGGTTCATGCACGATGGTGCTCCTCCGCACTTTAGTGCAGATGTAACAGCATTTTTAAATGATACTTTTCCACACAAGTGGATCGGAAGAAGAGGGAGAGATGTTCCTGTCGATGGCCCCCCAGATCCCCCAACTTAACACCGTTAGATTTTTTTCTATGGGGGATCCCTAAAGAATAAAGTTTACGCCACTCCTGTGGAATCCCAGGAAGAATTATTACGGAGGATTCAAAACGAGGCGGACGTAATACGGAATGATCCAGAAATGTTGAGGAGGGCTCAATTTAATTTTAATCAAAGGATCCAGTTATGCATCCAAAAAAATGGCAGGCATATCAAACATGTTTTTAATTCATCTATCGAATCTTTGTAACTATTTATCGTATTTTTATAACTATCATCCAGTTTCAATAAAGAGAATTATGTCTTTCCTAAGTAGATCTTTACATTTTTGCGCGCTAACAAAAAATAAATCTAATGAAGTTAAATGATACTTATTCAATCCGTCGCATCATGACAGACTTTAAAATTGTGACCATTTTACTTTCAATATTGATTCTTACGTAAAAGAATTGGCATACTTATTAGAGAATGCCGCTTCTTGTCAAAGGGCAGATTTACTGTGACACGACTAAAATTGTCACAACAGAACAAAAAATATTTTTTTGCGTAAAAACTATGAATGCTACAAGATTTTACCAAGAGCACGGAAATCTCGAAAAAGGACTGGTGCATCAATAAAAAAAAATGAATTGATTCCAGTGACCAATAAAAAAGTTCTGGTAATTCTTGTACCAAGACACTCATGAATTTACCACTTGCCCAAGGCGGATGGATGCGGTTACTACATCAAAACATGAGTCTTACTTAGGAATAAGTCCACAGCAAGTTTCATTAAAATCCATAGTAACATTCTCCAGATATTACAAAAAACATTTTTTTTTTTTTTTTCAAGAACTGACAGTCAATAGCAGAGCTAGACATTTTTTCTTAATGGAAGTTGGGTCAGATTGTCTTCTTTTGAGTCAAAGAATGTTGCAGTACCTTTTTGATCATGTACTTATGGGACACCCTGTATTGTATTTTACTTGATCTACAGAAATAAAGCATTATTTTATTCATATAAATAACGAGCGTTCAAATAAAAACGTGGTCAAGTTGGTTCTGAAAATTTGGACGTAGGGCATAGCGTATAGCAACTGAACTTAAACGTCATCTGTCAAAGCACTATATCGCTGCTATCAATTTGAATATTTTCGTTTTAAAAAGCGTTTAAAATGGTGTTTTCTCAAGAACAAAAAGTGTTTATCATAGAGTCCTACTTTAGAAATGGACGCAAGATTGATGGAATATGGAAGTATTCTATTGAGGAATGTTTCATAGAATTTCAAAATCAATTTCCCGGNATAGAACAATTTTATATAGGGGGTTGAACATGTTTAATGCATTACCAGATATAATAAAGAATTGTGATAATCATATTAAATTTAAAAGTATGTTAAAGAAATATGTGTTTCAAGTATTTTAGTAATAAAATTTTGTATTCCGTTCTGTTTTGAATGTGTGTATCTTTGTGTCGTGTTGGAACTGACACGGAGCTAGAGGATGTATACACTTGTGAAAATTGTTGATTTTTTTTTTAGTATTGGCTAATAAATATTATTATTATTATTATACTTATTAGAGAATGCCGCTTCTTGTGAAAGGGCAGATTTACTGTGAAACGACTAAAATTGTCACAACAGAACAAAAAATATTTTTTTTGCGTAAAAACTATGAATGTTACAAGATTTTACCAAGAGCATGGAAATCTCGAAAAAGGACTGATGCATCAATAAAAAAAAAAATGAATTGATTCCAGAGACCAATAAAAAAGTTCTGGTAATTCTTGTACCAAAACATTCAATAATTTACCACTTGCCCAAGGCGGATGGACGCGGTTACTTCATTAAAACATGAGTCTTACTTAGGAATAAGTCCACAGCAAGTTTCATTAAAATCCATAGTAACATTCTCCAGATATTGCAAAAAACATATATTTTTTTCAAGAACTGACAGTCAATAGCAGAGCTAGATATTTTTTCTTAATGGAAGTTGGGTCAGATCGTCTTCTTTTGAGTCAAAGAATGTCGCAGAACCTTTTTGATCATGTACTTATGGGACACCCTGTATTGTATTTTACATGATCTACAGAAATAAAGCATTATTTTATTCATATAAATATAATAAAATGGCTTTAATCAAAACTTTGAATTTTGTTGACTATGATAGGCGAAAAATGGCTGATCTTTACCCACCTCCTCATATTACATGTACCCAGGGTTCGTAGCAGTCGGAAATACCGGGAAAAGTCAGGGAATTCGTTAATCTTCATGAAAAACTGAATAGTCAGGGAATTTTAAAAATATTCATGAATGTCAGGGTTTATTGCATAAACACCAATTAGTATGTAAAAATGAACTACAAGTGACCTGGATTTTTTTTTATAAGTCAGGGAAAGCCTGGAAAAGTCCGGGAATTCTTTAATACTTTTGAACTATGAACCGTGGTACTTTACTCACCATATTAGCATTGTAAAGAACTTAAAATACTTTTTTTCATAATGTTAAATAATTTTGTCTTTGCAGAATAAAGATTGACTACAGTATGCTATCCGATAACTTAAAAGACCTAGAAGAGAGAGATGAAATAAAAAAAGTTGCCGACAAACTTTTAAAATCAATACATAACTTACAAGACACCCTAACAAAAATCCAAGCTCCCAATATGAAGGCCATAGAAAAATTCCAGCTCGCAGAAGGCAAATTGAAGTCTACCCAAGAGGAATTCGAAAATCTTAGAAAACACAACAAAAAAGCCAAAGCTGCCTTTGAACGGATTAAGCAGCAAAGATACGAACGGTTCACTAGATGCTTTGACCACGTTTCTAACGAAATAGACAACATCTACAAAGCTTTAGCCCAGAATCAATCTGCTCAGGCTTTCCTAGGTGCCGAAAATCCAGAAGAACCGTATCTAGACGGAATAAATTACAATTGTGTCGCTCCAGGAAAACGTTTTCAACCGATGTCTAATTTATCTGGTGGAGAGAAGACCGTAGCAGCTCTGGCACTGCTGTTTGCCATTCACAGCTATCAACCGGCGCCGTTCTTCGTATTGGATGAAGTCGATGCGGCTTTGGATAACACCAATATCGGAAAGGTAGCTAAATATATTAGAGAGAAGACGGAATCTTTACAAACCATTGTAATATCTCTTAAAGAGGAGTTCTATTCCCATGCTGATGCTCTCGTAGGAATTTGTCCACAGGTAATTACAAAATAAATTTATCATAAGGTCATGCAATTTTTATGCTCTTAGACAGAACTTTTGTTTACACTTTCATCAAAAGTTACTTTTTAATCTATCAAGATTATACAGAACGTAACATTAACTTTGAATGGGGGTCATATTTATATGTAGGCTACCTTTGACTTTTAGAAACACCTGTCAATAGTTTATTTTTTCAAATTCCGTTGTGACAACTTAATTTTTTTTAACCATTTTTTTTGCTAATTGCAGCGCATGCATAAACTATGAAATAGGTAGTACTTAAAAAGTTATCTAATGGAAAACTCAAGCAGTAATCAATCATGATAAATGAAATATGCAAAAATATTTAAATGATTTGTCATTTTTAATCATTTTGAGTTTGTTCATGTCCAACATTAGGATATTGGCTTTCAAAGCCCCTGTAATCTCTTAAATGTTGAACCAATCTTACAAATATTTTCTTATTCCGTACTTATAAGTTGGGATAATCCATCTGATATCGTCTTCTGTTTGCTCCGGACAAAAAGTAGGCTCTAACCATATCAACTTTTTCTTGATTCGTATACATGCTCTTTCATAATATACAAAAATTTTAAAATTAAATACGCACCACACAGAGGCACTTTACCAACACCTTTCCGTAAACCGATAATATCGAACACTAAAATAAAAATGTAACAAACCCACTTACCATCCCATCATGTTATACCAGGTGTGAAGACAATTTGCAGTTGCCACATCTCAAAGGCGGTATAGCATTTCAACACCACAGCTTAGCTAACCTCTGTTCCCTTTGTATTGGATTCTGCTTAAATTTAAACTCTGACAGTGACAGCTAAACTAGATCAATGTCGGAGGTCATCGACACTGAGAGTCACAAATTAAAAAACTGCTTAAAAAATAGTAATACATAATTGCTTGTAAGAACTTGAAACGATTTTTAAAAAAATATTTCATATAAATCAGATTAGTATTCCTATTTATTTTTTATTATAACTCGACTGTTTGATTAAAAAAAAAGAATTTCACAAAAACTAATATTTTGAGGAGCACGTACATTGCCTCTAAAAAATTAACCCCTACTTAAAATTACACCTTGTTTAAAAAAATTAAAGAATATACATTCTTCAATTATTAACAATTTTTTTTTTCTATATATAGTGCCATTTAAAGCGGATTTTTCCGAATTCTGTCTTCAAGAATACAAAAAAGTGTTCCTAATAAAAATTACACCAAATCAATTTCTTTTTAAAATTATTTTCAATAAGTATACAAGGTGGGCCATTTGTCCTAGGTGTTATATATTTCAGTTTTGCAATTAGAATACTATATGTAGTATGTATTTTTATATTTCTCGTTGAATTTAAAGTCTATTGTAATAAACAAATACTGAGTTTAACTAGGAATGAGGTGTGGAATCATTATGGATTGATTTTTAGATAAAGATTTTATTTTTCCTGTTAATATAGGGTTACCTTAATAATAGGTAACAACACTAAACAATTTTCAAGCATTTCTTAAGACTTTTTTTTCGTGACTGAATATTGGTGAATATCTNTTACAAAAATTATTCGATTTTTTTCATACAAGTTTGCCTTGATATAAAAATTAAAAGCGCACTCTTACCTGATTTATAGTCACTACTCTTATTTTTGTTAATAGAGTTAACATAATAACCAGAATATAAATAAATATAATGTATAAAGTTGAATGATATGTATACATATATCGATCCGACGGGCGCATATGATTGCACGTGCACATTTCCGCGGTTCCCCATGCACACATGTTTATCATCAGCAGATCATAAGGTAACGGTAATAAAAGTGTCGCATACCTGCATTTCATTTCCAAAGTCTATGCAAGGATGCGGCTACCTTGTTTTTATTGAGGTGCAGTAAAAACGATTCGGACCCGGAGTTAGGGGCCTAGCTTGGTCCACTATGTTTATTCTTTTTATTGTAGTCTCCTTAGGCATACAAAATTATTTTCAGAATAAATTGTGCATCCCATATTTTGTGAAAAAGAAAAATAAGTGTATCAAAAGGAGCGACTATAAATCATATAAGAGTACGCTATTAATTTTGATATCAAAGCAAACTTGTATGAAAAAAATCGAATAATTTTTAGTAATAACAAACATTTTTATATATTAAAGTAGTATACACTATTTTTTTATAATTTGTTATTTCAAAAAACGTCGAGTAATGTACGTGTTGCAGCATACTGCATATTATTTTATTTTTTTAATTAACAATTTTGTCATTTATAACAGTAACTTAACAAAATTAATTGAAAAATGTTGAATAAAAAAAAATAAAATAAACAGTGTACCTGAACATAAACATTCCTTACCTTTTTAAAAATATTCTAGTCACACTGAGATAGCATGTTTTTACCAAAAGATCTGAGTTAGCATGTTTTCCAACTGAAATTTGAGATAGCTTGTTTTCGTACTAAAGCGTCGAATTGTTCATTATTTATTACGTACATCAAGTGAACGAAAACTATCTGAACAAGTATACAGTGCAAATACATACAGTAAACAACGTCAAACCAGCGTCTGAGCATCTCAGCTTCTATATGAAAAGGCAGGATAGGAAAATTTGTAGTCTCAGTGTCTCAACCACAAATACGAAAGAATATATAGAGGGGTAATTCTTTTCACCATCTCTGCGTCTGCATAAAAATGCGCCATTATAGAGAAAAGTATTCCATTTTATACCATCTACATTCCAGTTTATTCTGAGTTATAATATTCTGACTTATTCCACAAGTATTTCCATCGTATTCAGATCAAAATGTTAATTGATTCTGGCTAGAGGGTACAGTCGTAATTTCAGCTTTTTAACTGAGGTGGCAAGGCATACCAGGGGTCTAGGGGGTATAGAATGCCCTCATGAGTAAGAGGTGTTCGAGGGACAATTCTGGGGAGGCAACTGCCACCCCCGAATTGTGCCACTGCTAGAGGGNTTTACAAACCATTGTAATATCTCTTAAAGAGGAGTTCTATTCCCATGCTGATGCGCTCGTAGGAATTTGTCCACAGGTAATTACAAAATAAATTTATCATAAGGTCATGCAATTTTTATGCTCTTAGACAGAACTTTTGTTTACACTTTCATCAAAAGTTACTTTTTAATCTATCAAGATTATACAGAACGTAACATTAACTTTGAATGGGGGTCATATTTATATGTAGGCTACCTTTGACTTTTAGAAACACCTGTCAATAGTTTATTTTTTCAAATTCCGTTGTGACAACTTAATTTTTTTTAACCATTTTTTTTGCTAATTGCAGCGCATGCATAAACTATGAAATAGGTAGTACTTAAAAAGTTATCTAATGGAAAACTCAAGCAGTAATCAATCATGATAAATGAAATATGCAAAAATATTTAAATGATTTGTCATTTTTAATCATTTTGAGTTTGTTCATGTCCAACATTAGGATATTGGCTTTCAAAGCCCCTGTAATCTCTTAAATGTTGAACCAATCTTACAAATATTTTCTTATTCCGTACTTATAAGTTGGGATAATCCATCTGATATCGTCTTCTGTTTGCTCCGGACAAAAAGTAGGCTCTAACCATATCAACTTTTTCTTGATTCGTATACATGCTCTTTCATAATATACAAAAATTTTAAAATTAAATACGCACCACACAGAGGCACTTTACCAACACCTTTCCGTAAACCGATAATATCGAACACTAAAATAAAAATGTAACAAACCCACTTACCATCCCATCATGTTATACCAGGTGTGAAGACAATTTGCAGTTGCCACATCTCAAAGGCGGTATAGCATTTCAACACCACAGCTTAGCTAACCTCTGTTCCCTTTGTATTGGATTCTGCTTAAATTTAAACTCTGACAGTGACAGCTAAACTAGATCAATGTCGGAGGTCATCGACACTGAGAGTCACAAATTAAAAAACTGCTTAAAAAATAGTAATACATAATTGCTTGTAAGAACTTGAAACGATTTTTAAAAAAATATTTCATATAAATCAGATTAGTATTCCTATTTATTTTTTATTATAACTCGACTGTTTGATTAAAAAAAAAGAATTTCACAAAAACTAATATTTTGAGGAGCACGTACATTGCCTCTAAAAAATTAACCCCTACTTAAAATTACACCTTGTTTAAAAAAATTAAAGAATATACATTCTTCAATTATTAACAATTTTTTTTTTCTATATATAGTGCCATTTAAAGCGGATTTTTCCGAATTCTGTCTTCAAGAATACAAAAAAGTGTTCCTAATAAAAATTACACCAAATCAATTTCTTTTTAAAATTATTTTCAATAAGTATACAAGGTGGGCCATTTGTCCTAGGTGTTATATATTTCAGTTTTGCAATTAGAATACTATATGTAGTATGTATTTTTATATTTCTCGTTGAATTTAAAGTCTATTGTAATAAACAAATACTGAGTTTAACTAGGAATGAGGTGTGGAATCATTATGGATTGATTTTTAGATAAAGATTTTATTTTTCCTGTTAATATAGGGTTACCTTAATAATAGGTAACAACACTAAACAATTTTCAAGCATTTCTTAAGACTTTTTTTTCGTGACTGAATATTGGTGAATATGTAGTTACTATTTCTATGTCTTTTGAACTTAGTTATCATATGGTAGTTTAAATCTCTTCATTCGCTCATACTACACATACTACAACATACAACTTCACTCGGGAAAAACGTCTTATAGGTGGAAATTAGCAACAAAAATCTGAAAAATAGTAAATATATCATCAACTATAAGAGACAGTAGTAGTATATTATCTGAATAAACTAAAGAAAATTAACTGAACCCCGGAAAATACTTGGAATTTCTAATTCCCATAATTGCAATTTCTTTTTTCTTTTTAGTTCTGTTAAGTAAGCGATGGTAGATAGATAGATTTATCAAATCAAATTCAACAAGAAATTGAAAAATTCAATAATATACAGGGTGCTTCATTGATGAAATTTAAAGTTCAATAATATCTAGAATAGATAGAACACCCTGTATAATTGAAAATAATTTTGAGAAACTGACCTTGTACAACTTTTATTGAGGACATCTTTTTACAGTAGAACCTCGATTATCCGTGCCTGTCGGGACCGCGATTGACCCGGAAAATTGAAAACATGGATAATCCGCATATCTTATTTTTATATAAAATGGGGGGGATCAAAAATTAACAAAACATACATAAACATAAAAAAGTTTCCTCTAGGCATACACATGTACATATATATTTGCATATTACAATTCAGAAACCGGTACATACATAACATCAGTTAAAAAAAAGTAGGTCATTATGTACAAAAATATAAAAAAACGGAAATATACTTCTAATACAGGTTATTGTTCAAAGGATTTTAAATACATAATTTATTGCTTATCTGTAAGTTTTGTTTGCACTTTTTTTTCAAACAAGTTTGATTTTATAGTGTCCTTAATTTTTCTTAAATTTAGTAAAATGCTGACATCAACTTCTTTTTGCTGCTCAAAATAGCACAACACAGTATCTACTGCATTTATGGCCTGACTGGGTTATTTTTACCTCTTCCTCGCCACTATTTTCTTCCTCAACGTCATCCACCCTAATATCTGTTGTTTCATGTTGTGTCACATTTTTACCAATCATTTCTTCCGTCATTTTCTGATAACCTAAATCATTTTGATCACACACATTCCTCAATTTCAGCCTCTTCTATTCCATTTAATTCATCTACTTGTTGACCTATCGTGTGTATGGCGTTGCTAGATAATTCTGATGCAAGAGTAAATTCTTCTGCCTCACTTTTATCGATAGTCATTATTTTCGTAAATGCCCGTGCTATATGTGTATTTTTCACACCATCCCAAGCCCTAGAAATGGCATATATATAGCATCCTTGATATTTAATTTTTCCAGAAGCTCTTGAGATCGATATCAGTCAACAAGTTCATCATTAAGTCTTCTCTGTAGAGGTGCTTCATTGATTCTATTATCCCTTGGTCCATAGGCTGGGCGATGGATGTGACATTTGATTGAAACAAAAAGACGGAAATATTACCATCACTTGACTTCAATATGTTGATGCTTGGATGTGATGGTGCATTATCCAATAAGAGGATTGCCTTTAGGGGTAAATTATTGTCTGTAAGAAACATGCGAACTTGAGGCACAAATTGTTTGAAAAACCAGTCTTTAAAAATTTCAGTGTTCATCCATCTGGCACTTTGACTGTAATATTTAACTGGCATCGTACTTTGGTCTACATTTTTTAAAACTCGCGAATTTTTTGACTTTCCCACCACAGCTAGTTTTAATTTGTGATTACCAGAAGCATTCACACAGCATAAAACTATTATTCTATCTTTGTTTGCCTTGTAACCTGGAGCACTAGTCTCTGTTCCCACAGCTAAAGTTCTTGTAGGCATCGCACGCCAGTACAAACCCGTTTTGTCGGCGTTATATATTTGATCCAATCTTAGATCATTATATTTAATGATTTTTTCTAGATCATCGTAGAATTCTACAATTCCAACCTCGTTTGCACTTAATTTCTCACCTTGAATCACCAATTCTCGAATCCCATGGCACTTTTTAAACCGATGTAGCCAGCCCGCTGATGTACTGAAGGTTCCTTCCATATTTAATTGTTTGTAAAATATTTCAGCTTGCCGTGTGCACATTGGTCCTGTCAGCGGAACTCCCTCCGCTCTTTTTGGTAAAAACCATTTTGCCATTGCCTCATCTAATTCCTTATACGTTGAACCCTTCGTACTTTTGCGCGTATGAGCATTGGTAAAGCTATCGTTATTACAAACCGCTCAAACTTATATTTATTCTTAACGTCTTGAACAGTTTGTATTGCTATCAAGTAAGATTTGACCAAATTTGTTGCAGTTTCACCTTGCTTGTGTTTTCTTATGAGTTCAAGCTTTTGTTGTATAGTTAAAAAATTTCATTTGCGTTTTATCGGTCCCATTATTAAACATAGATGTACACATCAATGTTAACTGCAGATGACTGCATTCGAATTTCGAGTCACGCACGAAATATTTACGCATTTGGTTATATAGGATTTCTCGTACACCGCTCGGAGTGTTCGGTTATTTTCGTAGTTTACACGGAAAATCGGAACATGGATAATTGAAACAAAAATTGTCGCGGTTAATCTGCAGCACGAATAATCCGCAGCCAGATAATCGGAGTTCTACTGTATATTATTTTTACTATCAGTACTATGTACATAAAAATTCATTTTAAGTACAGTATACATTTGTTCTTGCAGTCCAGTTGAACAAATGTGAATACCAAAACATGGATAAAATGACATTTTACATAGAAATAATTGAACCTAATTTCTAATCAGTGTCATAAAGATGACGAAGTATTCTGGCATAACTAATATTTATGCCACTGCTTTAATACAAATTTTAGCGAAAAAATTTAAGTTTAAGACTAACACAAATATCAAGTTAGTCAAAACTATTGACATAAATGTCTCGAATTTCATTGAGTGCAAGAAAACTACTCAATTCTAAAATAGATTAAGATTTTTTAAACAATATTTTTNGCCACTGCTTTAATACAAATTTTAGCGAAAAAATTTAAGTTTAAGACTAACACAAATATCAAGTTAGTCAAAACTATTGACATAAATGTCTCGAATTTCATTGAGTGCAAGAAAACTACTCAATTCTAAAATAGATTAAGATTTTTTAAACAATATTTTTTTTTAGCCTGCCGATTGCCTTGTGAGTCAGGTCCTTACTGTTGATTTGACAAAGTACGATCAGCCTTGACGGACAGAAAAAGTGTAATTTATTTTATTCCAAGTTTTTTATATCCATAGATTTAAAAGTATAAATTTAGTATTAAGATAGTTTTTATTGTAAGACATGTTATTTATTCCCCAAATATTGTAGGTTAAAAAACACTTTCTATGTTCAATAAAATATTTTCAAGTTCCAAGATGCGTTTGAATTTTAATTAACACAAATGCAAGCCAAATAAAAACACAAACTTTCGCGCCAAAGCCTAAATGTATTTAGAATCTAATGTTACTAGATTTAAATTTGTTCTCAGAAATTGAGAAAATATAATTCTTTCTTAAAGCCTTGAAGCACCCTGTCAGTATTGGCCTATGACCTTCCACTGTCTGCTTATTTAACAAGCAGATCTCTTGAACCAAATCCAAAATTTTAACATATAAAGGACCCCACACAATCCCTATGAAAAGTGGATAGTTCTGATCACATGGATCAAAAATCTCGATGGGCACAAAGTCTCAAAAGTTCTTTGTTTTGGACCTACGGCCCCCGAAAATTGATTTTTTCCCTTTACATTTCATAGTAAGAATACAGCAATGATTCTTTTTTGTACATTACATTCATAGTAAATAGACCTTGCCCGATCGATTTGTGAAGTTTTTAACTTCCAGTTCCGACCGGAAGTAACCTAGACTAGAAGTCAGATTTTTCAAATAAAAAAGTAGCCATATTTTTTGCAAATTTCAATTCAATACCGAAAAAAGTGAAATTTTTTTCTAAAGTGCGATTTTTTAGCCTTGAATGAACTTTGAGGTTAGCCTCATGCTGATTCCCGCAAAAGGAGCTGTATCAATGAAATTCAGCTGCATTTACACAAAATGGTCTTGGAAAATTGTGGCAAAAGAGTGTATATGTACCAGCAAATCTCTGGAGGCCATTTACCTGATATGCTATTCTAATAAATCAATAAAAAAATTTACAATTTTTAATTAATAACCTATGTTTTCTATAAAAATTACTTCTTGCATGAATTTTGGGAGACCTTGAAGATGGTAAATGAGATTTTACCGAAACGTCGTCAAACAAATGGTTCTTTTGAAAATCATGCAGATTCAATGCGGAAAGGATCCCGGAGAAATTCTGCAATAATTTATATATAGGGTGTCCGGAAAGGTCATGTCAAAAATGAAGAGGTATCCAGAGGAGATCGAAATAGATATAGTACTTATAAATTTTTTTCCTATAGGGCTTCGTTGTGGAGTTATTCGCCTTCAAAGAAAGTTTGAAAACAAATTCCAATTATAACTTCTAAGTCGTTACCATGACAACAATGAAAGAACCCCGCACAAAACATGGAAATTGAACACCAGTCAATTTTTATGAAACTTATATTTTGATAGTCCTCGTCATGCTGATCAAAAGTCTCAGTGTGCACGAAGCCCTACAACCCCTTCCATCCTCCTAAACCACCCCCAAAGATCAGGGTAATGAACTCGACAGATTACAGGTCAATTAGCTTATCGTAATATTTCACTACTGTAATGGAACCTACAGACACCTGTACCATAACTACGCTTAAGACTATCAATGGTCACCGAGCCCTGTAACCCCCACCAACTCCCCAAAACCACCCCCAAAGGTCAGGGGGATGCACTTGACAGATTATCGGTCAATAAATCTACCGAAATATTTTACTACTGCAGTCGAATCTGCAGCCAGGGTTTCACATCCTACAAACCGCAAAAAAACTTATGTCAGGTGTTGGTACTTCTTGTGTTCTTTGTGTTCTACTATAAATTGGATTACCCATAGCGTCATAATAAATAAAAACTTTATTTAGCAACAACTAGAGTGAAGTAAACATGTGAAATATTTATATCAAATTCAGAAAACTTAGGGCAGATCCCGACGACGCTGAAACGAATACTTCCCCTCTCGATATTTTTGTTTTGATGGTTGAAGCTAATCACATTGTGGCGTCGCCGTTGAAAAGTTCAAACTGGACCAACTTTCCTCTGTTGTTATACAGCGGGTCAATTTGAATTATTGTGCAGTAAATGTATTTATTTGTCATTACAATTAACCAGTAAATATGTCCAAAGTTACAGGAAGTGGATGTTCTGGAGATGTTTTGTCCTTTTGTAATTGCAACAGATGAAAAGATGAAGAGACATCTAGAGCATCTAGATGTTAATACCGAACACTAGTGATGTGAGTGAAAATATATAACAAATTGATATATATCAATATTTGATACATATCAGCTATTATATATATGTTAATAGCTGATATATATCAATTTTCCCGCCATTTCATCAATAAAGCCAAATTTCAAACATAACCTTACATTTTAAAACTAAAAACTTGTGGTGTGGTAGGCTTGAGTTGGACTGTAGTAGCTCTTGGGTACCTGGAATATCTCCGTCAAAAATGAATATAAAAATCTGAAATTTTAGGGGTGTACTATAGATGGGAAGAACTAAGAGCGCACGTAATTTCAAGTCACCCCTTCCACCCTAGGGGGTGA
>NW_019417567.1:68371-69011 GCF_000390285.2 Anoplophora glabripennis
AAAAAAAATAAAGATCACTTGATAACTTTTCTAAAAGTTCATATATATGACATGTATTTGGTGTCAAATTAATCAGCAATACATTAGCAATATAAAAAAACTAATTTGAGTATAGTTTTTTTTTAACAAAATTCATCTGATATATATAATGATATACCTATATTTTGATATATATCATATTTTATTTTACATCACTACCGAACACTATTACTTTATTTGTAGGTTAGGTTTTCCAAACTATTTCATCCATAATAATTCGAATTTATAATTCGACGCTTTAGTATGAAAACATGCTATCTCAGATTTCGGTTGGAAAACATGCTATCTCAAATTTCAGTTGGAAAACATGCTATCTCAAATTAAGCTTGGAAAACATGCCAACTCAGATCTTTAGGTAAAAACATGCTATCTCAGTGGGACTAGAAATTTAAGTTGGCACATATTGAATAATTGAAACCGTGCATTTATAATAAACTTATATAATATGTTTTTAAAAAAGTAAGGAATGTATATGTTCAGGTACATTGTTTATTTTTGTTTATTTAATTTTTTTTTATTCAACATTTTTCAATTAATGTTGCTAAGTTACTGTTATAAATGACGAAATTGTTAATTAAAAAAATAGAATAATATGCAGTAT
>NW_019417568.1:0-20234 GCF_000390285.2 Anoplophora glabripennis
AACCGAAATTTTGGAAATCCGTTTTTGTTTAATTTCAGTCTTATTTGAGGTGATATTGAAAAAAGAGGAACTCTTATTTTTTTATATGTAGCGTTTCGTCTCTCCAGGATTATCATCAACTTCATTTTTTTTAAATACGACCCTAGAAATTTTATTACATTTTTTGCAAGCCTCAATACTGCACTGCCTCAGCCCGAACCAGATTCAGACGTTTTGTCTCGAAAAATTCATCTTCAGTGTATTCGTTCCAAATTTATCTAAATTTTTTATTTAGATTTCTTTGTTTATTGTACACTGTAAGTGTCGTTAGATCCTGTGAAATCCATTTAGTTATTTAAACTATTACCACCTCTTGCATAAACTCTATGACCATGTGCTCATTGCATAGTTTGGTATTTAGTATTTTAAAAAATTTGTAGTTTCATCAGTATTATAGTTAAATTTTAACCGGAATTTAAGTAATTTTAACGTTTTAACTTTTAAATTTCATTCATGACATGGATCAACGTTTATTCACTTTATCTTGTATAGAATATAATCTCAACATTTAGTTCCCGAGGAAGAGACAATAAAGTACTCGAAAGCTGGAAGTGAATAAATAGTCTTTGTTAATTTTGACTAAACCCAAAATTCTCAACTTACAGTCGTCTAATAGTCTACTCTTAAATACATGGTGATTCATTAACAATGGGAAAATCGAAAGCTGAGGATACTACACGTGAAATGGTGACCATTGGCGCAAACATGCCTTATCCGAAAGTTGATAGTTTCGGAAATACAGGGTGTTGGAAGTTAAAATTTTAAATCATTTTTTTGCGATTATTCTAAAAATATGTAGGTTAGGAACCTGAAAATTTGTGAAATTATATTTTTTTAGGCGATGAATAAGATGCGTGTTGCAATTTAAGCGTTGCTCATAGAGGGCGCAACTTACGACCAATTCTACCGAAAATTTAGATAATAACTTTTGTAACTCTGTATGTCTAACATGAAACTTGATTCAATACGTGAAAGAACAATCATTTTTCCATTAATTATGTACTCTTGTTTCATTTCGGTATCTCGATCTGTTTTCGAGAAAAATCGATTTAACGAACACTATGTTTTGATAATACGAGAAATTAAAAGCGAAACAAACTAATTGTTTCCTCATGTTATTACAACAATTAACAATAAAACAAATGAAATACGTAATAATGATTTAAAGTGATTGTTCGAACAATCCAACGTTCACACTGAAATACTTTACACAACGTTTTCTGAGAGATTTTCGAGTTTGAAACAACGTATTGGTATTGCGTCTGACTTCGTTGGCAGTGGTTTGTATTCTTTGCCACAATTCTTCACGCGAGCCAATAGATTTTTTTATAATGTACAATAAGTAAAGTATCCAAAATGTTTAAAGAACCCGGAAGTATAAAAGATTTACCTGGATCAGAAAGGTGAAGAACAGTAGGTGAAAATGACGGTCAGAATGCTCGCTGTTACTGAAAATACATTAGTTACAAAATATTCATACATTAGATCTATCTCAGCCAACTTCAACTTGTAGAAGTCCTCAGTTCACAGAAATCTGATGTCTCAAAAGTGGTATTCTTACAAAGTTAACATCTTACAAGAACTATGGGCAGATGACACAGACAGAAGATTACAGTTTTGCGAGGAAATTAGAAATTTATTTGAAAGACAACCCAACTTAAATCACATAATTTTCACTGACGAAGCAACCTTTTGCTTAAACGGAACCGTGCACAGACGAAATACTAGGGTTTTGGAGCAAAGAAAATCCGTATTGGATGCAAGAAAAACATACACAACGGCCGGAAGAAGTGAATATTAGGGTTGGAATAGTAGGAAATCGCTTACTGGGACCTTAGTTCTTTCAGGGCAATTTGACAGACGACATTTATTTGGTTTTTCTGCGTTTTCAGCTGATTCCAGCCCTGGAATTAATTTTTCCTAACACCAATGAGCACGATATACCTGCTAGTTATGTCTGGCTCCAACAAGATGGTGCCCCTCCACATTTTTGCCTAGATGTAACTAATTAATGAGGTTTTCCCAAATCGATGGATAGACAGAAGAGGACCGCTTGAATGCCCACCACGCTCCCCCGACTTAAACCCACTAGATTTTTTTGTGGAGTTATCTAAAAAGCAAAGTGTATGTGAACAGACCAGACACTATCGTAGGATTGAAAAATCGTATCAGGGAAGAAGTTCGAAACATAACACCAAATGTTATTCAAAATGTAATTTATAACTTTGTACACCGAATTGGGCATTGTGCAATGGTTAATGGAAGCCACTCTGAATGTTTGCTGTAATAAAATAAAAAGTAGTACTAAATTATTGTTTTCATTTAATTCCTCCATTTTTTGACCACTATGACAAAAAGGTAGGTATAACGTTATACCGCTGAATTCGTCTTTAGGAGAGATCTATTTATACTATAAAATATAGAGCATCCTATTACAAAAAATGTCGGTAATGTTATGTCTATCAAACATGGCTCAAAAAAATAGAAAACATTGCAGAAGAGTGACAATTTCTATTTAGGTACTAATTGACCTATTCCAGCATTTTTTTAAAATCTGACCTGGAAAAAAATATGAATTTTATTCCATTATTTTGGGACACACTGTATATATTTTAACAGCTATAGGTCGTATGAATTAATAACTAAAAACTTTTATATTGACAATAAATTTAAAAATGCATGCTTAAATTATTAAGACATTCCAAAAGTGGCAAAATTATAATCATTCCTAAAAAATATTTGCAAATGATCGACGTAAATCGCATGATTTACATATTTAAAGATTTACACATTATAACGAGAATCAAACCTTTTTCCAATTTTTCTTGTAACATATCAGCTTCTCTTTGAAGAAATGTAATTTTTCCACACTTTTCTGTAATCTGAACTTTTAATTGTTGGTTTTCACTACGAAGTAAACAAATCTGATGTTCCTTTGAAAACAATTTTTCATAGAGCGTATTAAGACCTTTCTCTATCGAACTGGTGGTTTGTATCATACAACCGAATTGAGTGATATCATAAATTTTGGGCCGTAAAAGTTGCCTGAAATATTAATATCAAATATTTTATTCGTGAGTAGAATTAATACTAAATTACCTTTCTTATTTTTATATGTATAAGTCAAAATACCGATAAGGACAGGTAATCTCAAACATCGTGAACTCACAGATTCCTAAAGTGAAAATAGTTGAACCTAGCTTAGTCCAAAAATGCTTAATGCAAAAGTTAAACCTTTAATGACTTTGAAATTAAAAAAATTGGCAAAATTTTTACCACATATTTAATTCGTCAATAAAACTCAATATCAGGGCGTTCGTAATTTCAGTAATTGCATTTATTGGACTAAAACGAATTGAATTCAAATATTTCCAAATCCAAAATCTACAGTTTTCTGATAAGTTTATATAAAAAATATCAAACAACATTCATTTCTGTGAGGATAATATAATTTATGTATGTAATTATTATTTCTTCTTCAGTTTTTAGAGAGTTAAATGTAACTACTAATTCATATTTTCTTACTTTCTTTGAATTAAGTACAAACTTTCTTCATATAGTTATTTTAATATAACTATGTAGCCAAAGCAAAACTGTAATTTTAAGCAAATAATTCCTTCCCATGGACATGGGTCCGAAAATTCTAAAATAAGATAATTATATACATAATATAATTTGGTACTTCATTAAATATAAAAATATAATATAAAGTTATAAATTTATGTCGTTTAATATTAAACACAGGTTAATTCAGTCATAATGACATTAATTTTAAGGGAAGATAGGGAAAAATGAGTAAAATACGAATACGCCATTAAATAAGTTCATGTATAAAACAAATTTAAAAAAAGTGCCACCATGCATTGTCATCCAAATTAAACGTGTATGCTAAATTTTAGCTGAATCGATTGGGAATAATTGTTTTAAAATTCAGTTGCAAGATTTGACCCATACTAACAAGGCAAGTTAAATAAAAGCTTGTAATAAAAAGTTTTAAAATACGTTTTTACAAATCAGTTTTCAAATCATTTACTTGAACCCCTTTGCAAACCGCTCCTGACCGCTGACTGTAAGGGTTTATCGAGAGAATCTTGACCTACGGTATTCGGTCACTAACCTAGCTTTTACTGTGTTTTTTATCTGTAGTAAACGACAAAACGTAAACGTTTTCACTATATTTTATAATTCAATATGAGTTTTATATGTCGTGTTCAATAATTAATTTTTCAGTTTGTAGTGACTTATTACTTTTCAAAGAGTAGTATGGTACCTACCTATTTAAAATGACAGTACGGCTAAACACTTACCCGTCCATAGCACTTTGCAGTCACGGCTGGTGCATTGGCGTAGCTAAAGGCGGGCAGGGATATGCACGCCCCACCCCAGGAAGCCCGGTGCTAACCCCAGAGAAAAAATCTAATATTATCATTTTTTTTTAAAGGTCTCCATAAAACTTGCAGCCCTGGGCTCACACCAAGCAAAATTTATAGCTACGCCAGTAGGTATGGCGTCGCTTTGGCCACGCCCCCTCCACTTGTTCGGCCAATCAGAGCGCGACATTCAAATTGACGGCGATTCAAGTGACCAATCAGAGCGCGGCAATCAAATTGGTGGTAAATTCAAAATTCTAGAAAAATATTTAAACGCTTGCGTAATAGAAATCGGGGGGGGGGGGAGGAAGGGTTGGGGTTGGCAGTAAATTTAAAATCCTATCACGATAAGGGAGGTCAATGAACTCTAAACAGCATTGTGTCATTCTTATCCTGTATTGCATCATATGTCAACACATGAGCAGGAAATATTTGTAATTTAATAGCTTAATTCCTTTAAAATTACCATGTTCACAGAAACTGTAACCTGATATATTATTTACTTATTAGTTCTCATCAATGTGTCATAGGTGAGACAACTGACGAACGATCCAACCGTTATGTGATCGTATCCTTACGACAAGGAGGTACATTGTACGTGTAGCGCAGATGGCTCCATCTGTCGTGCTAACTTCCAACTGTGCCATTCAAATAACTACAGTAGGAAGCGACCTGCTATATTGTCAGGTATAGTTGTTACGATCTCAATTGGAACCGCATAAAAACATTTAACTCATCAATTCTACGGAATCCATAGCCGTCCAGAAAAATTGAGCCCTGTCTCGTATAGATATACTATATTCCGAGTTATATTACGATATAATTACCATACGATTGTCAATTTTTTTTATGTTTAAAATCGCATTGTAATAAAGCATGTCGTAAAATATCTAAGGATTTATAATTATAATCAGGATAATCGCTTAATTTGTCTCGAATCATGTTTAAAGTAGGAACTAATTACGATATAGCATCCCTTTGTTATAATAAAGCAAACTCTGCAAACTCAGCAGTTTTAGAGATATATATATTCTGTACTTAGAATAATTAGAGCAGTCTTGTTTACCACTCGTGTATGTAAGAACTTCGGAATAAAGTGTTTTTTCAAAAATTCCTAAAAAATTATTATTTTTTAAAAAAGTTAAATAAAAACCCAAAATCGAAACTGGCGCAGTCTTGTGGATTTGTACAAGAAGAAATTTTTTTTCTTCGTCGCTTTTAAGTGTTTGTGTGCAAAACGAAACCGAAACTACCCAAGGAAATCAAGAAAATCACAAATTCCAGGCTGGTGAACTGAGTAGCTAGTCGAGAAGAAAATACACAACACAGGTAACAAGATTCAAATTTGTGTTTGATTAAAAGAAAATTAATCACCGGGCAATAGGGCCAGAACACAAAAACAAAAACAAAGAAATTTGTGGCTGAAAAAAATCATCACTGGACAATTAGGTCAAACCGCAAATTCCAAAAACCCGTGATTGGTTTAAAGGATATAAACCACCAGGCAATTGGGCCAAATCACGACAAACCAAAAGTGTGGTAGATTAACAGAAAATCTCCAGGCAATTGGGCCATACCACACCAACGACGCAAAAACCGGAGAGGCCAGGAAGAAGAAACCGGAGAGGCCAAAGGGCAACGATCCAAAGGACAACGATCCAAAGGATAACGATCCAAAGGACAACGATCCAAAGGACAACGATCCTCAAACCCAAAAATCAGAGCAGCGTACACTAATCAGAAAATCAAGAAAGAAGTTGAAAATCCAGAGTAGAGAGAAATAATAATAAGTTCGGAAAATTCCCAGCGAATTTGCTTATTATTGTCGTTCAATCTCTATTCGAGAAGACATCAATGAAAACATCTTTAAACATTCTCTTACTGTAAGTGCTCATTTAAAACATTTTTCTCAATTTTCCATTTTCTTTCCCATTCCCCAACAAAAGAATTGCATATAATTTTGAAAAATTAAGAAAGATAAAAAATTACAAATTTTTCACAATAAATTGAAAAATTTCAATTCTAAACACTGGATAATTTGTTAGAACAAATTTCGAATTTGTCAATTAATAATCAGACAACAGAAAACGAAATGCCTCAAGAAATTAATTATTCATTATTACGATATCAAGCAGATAATATTCCTCAGTTTGACGGAAACATTAAACTATTACATAGATTTATAACATTATGTGAAAACTTTTTAACAGCATTTCAAGATAGACAAAATCCCAATGCAGCAATAAACATATGTCTTTCTGACACAATTTTTAGTAAACTAACAGGTAGAGCCGCAGAACTAATATGTTCCAGATCTGAGTTAAATTCATGACTTTTGATAAAAAATACACTAACTGATACTTTCGGAGAAAAACGTAGTTTAGATTGTTTAGTACAAGAATTAATGTCACTAAAAATTCAGAAAAATTAAGACTTATTAAATTTTGGCATAAGAGTTCAAGATGCTCGCAGTCTTATCTTTTCCAAATTAAATAGTTCACAAATTCAAGCTGATGAAAAATTAATCAAAATTAAACATTACGACGAAACCGCACTAAAAATCTATATTGCAAATTTACCATATGTAATACAAATGGCAGTACGTCTTAATCATCCCGATTCTATAGAAAAAGCTATGTCGCTTGTTCGAGAAGAACTTGATTTTAA
This sequence comes from Anoplophora glabripennis, assembly GCF_000390285.2. Classification (NCBI taxonomy): domain Eukaryota; kingdom Metazoa; phylum Arthropoda; class Insecta; order Coleoptera; family Cerambycidae; genus Anoplophora; species Anoplophora glabripennis. Next base: position 7,077 of record NW_019417568.1, read on the forward strand.
CCAATTTAGACAAAATCAAAACAATGCCCAAAATTTTCAAAAATCCAGACTTCCTATTGCGACAAAACAACAACAAAATTTTAGAACAAATAATTTTCAACCAAATTTCCAACCAAAATTTCAACCAAACTATCAACCGAATTATCAACCGAATTTTCAACAAAATTATCAACCTTTCCAACAATCTTTTCCAAGAAATACACCCCAAAATCAAACACCTCCACAATATCAGTTCAGACAAAATTTTAATAATCAATTTCCGAGACAACCTGTAAATTTAAATCAAAAAACAAATGTTTTTAAGCCAAATACACAAATATATAGAAATCAACCTAAACCTACACCTATGGACACCTCATCAGGAAACACCCGCACAATTCAAAAATCAAAACAAAATTTTTTCTCAAAAAACTTGTATAATCAAACAGTAAATCCAACGAATTCACAATATTCTTATGATTATCCTGCTAATCACGAGAATCTACATGATTATACAGCTAATCATGATAATAATTATGATATACCATGTATGTCAGAAAACACTCAATATTATGACCAAACAGATAATTATCAAAATGACCCAGAATCAAATGATGAATATAATTTTGCAGAATGTTATGAAAATAATTATTCTAAAAATGAAGAAACCCCAATCCAGGATTTTCCTATGATATGCCAAAACGCGAACCAGACGTAATACATATAAATAATTACTCAACAGACCTTCCTTACGTAATAATACCTGAATTATACTATGCAAAATTTTTAATAGACACAGGAAGTAATCGAAGTTTTATGACACCATCTTTAGCTTATACAGTATATCCAAATTTTATTCAAAATGAAGAATTTCTTGTTCAATCATCGCATGCAACTTCTTATCATAACGAGACTATGATGATTCAAATTTTCCCAACTTTTAATAGCGAAGAATACCATAAATTTTATTTATTCGATTTTTCAGAAAATTTCGATGGACTTATAGGATTCGACCTATTACGCCAAATTAATGCAAATTTAGATTTCTATTCCCAAAAAATAATAACACCTCAAGTTCAAATTCCATTTTACATTGACGGACAAAGTTTAACACAAAATTATCCATCAAATCAAATTTACCCTGTAACTCTAGAAAACCCTTATGTTATCGAAATACCACCTCGAACTCAACAAGTTGTACTTTTACCGGTTTATCAAAACCAAGGTACAGGAATTTTACCATATACTAAATTTATTGACACAGAAATGCCCGAAGCATTAGTAAACGTAAATGACCATTTTGCAATAACTACATTAATAAACGCAAATGAATATCCTGTTGAATTAACAATTTTTGAACCATTGGACATTGAACCAGTCGATGTTAACGAAGTAAATTTTATAGAAAAAATGGAAACCGACATTGAATACAATAACCAAATTGACAACTTACATAAATCAAATTTAAAAAATCTTAGACTCTCACACTGTAATCAGGAAGAATATACCGCCATACGAAAATTATGTTATGAATTTAGGGACATTTTCCATCATGAAGACATTCCCCTTAGTTTTACCAACCAAATTAAACATTCAATTAAGCTAAAAAATGAATCCCCAATTTTTACAAAATCCTATAGATATCCAGAAATTCACAAGCCCGAAGTAAACTCACAAATTAATAAAATGTTAGAAAATGATGTTATACAACATTCCAATTCACCTTGGAATAGCCCCATTTGGATAGTTCCAAAAAAACTTGATGCGAGTAATAAGAAAAAATGGCGTGTTGTAATAGATTACCGAAAACTCAATGAACAAACGGTAGATGACAAGTATCCACTTCCTAATATAAATGATATCTTAGATAAACTCGGAAAATGCAAATATTTTACAACCTTAGATTTAGCGAATGGATTTCACCAAATTGAAATGAATAAAGACGATATCCCTAAAACAGGATTTAGTACAGACACAGGTCACTATGAATTTAAAAGAATGCCATTCGGACTTAAAAATTCACCATCAACTTTTCAAAGAGTGATGAACAATATTTTAAGAGGTTTACAAAACGAAATTTGTGCAGTATATCTCGATGATATAATTATATTTTCCAGTTCTCTGCAAGAACACATTTTCAGACTAAGACAAGTTTTTCAAAGATTACGAGAATCAAATTTTAAAATACAGCTAGACAAATCCGAATTTCTAAGACAAGAAGTCACGTATTTAGGACATATTGTAACACCTGAAGGAGTGAAACCAAATCCAAATAAAATTTCGGCAGTAAAAGAATATCCTATCCCAAAAACACAAAAAGACATAAAATCGTTTTTAGGACTGGCAGGTTATTACAGAAAATTTATAAAAGATTTCGCGAAAATTGCTAAACCCATGACCACATGCTTAAAAAAAGGAAATAAAGTAGTCCATACGCAAGAATTCATTAATGCCCTTGAACATTTAAAAAATTCATTAATTAATGCACCTATATTATTATATCCAGATTTTTCAAAACCTTTTAATTTAACAACCGATGCATCTCAACATGCAATTGGCGCAGTTTTATCTCAAGGCACTGTTCCAAACGACAGACCTATAGCTTATTTTTCTAGAACCCTTAATGAAACTGAACAAAAATATTCAGCTATAGAACTTGAACTTTTAAGTATAGTGTGTGCTCGTAAAAATTTCAGAAATTACCTTTTTGGACGTAAATTTAAAATATATACGGATCATAGACCACTTATATGGCTCTTTAACCTTAAAGAACCAAACTCCAAACTAGTATCAGAACTACTAGAACCAGGAAATGTAAATTTCGATTTTTTAGAATACTTGAGAAACGAAGCCGAAAATGTTTCTACAAATACAGATCCTAATCAAGATCTTCAAAATGATGAAATTTCTAATAATACAGTACATTCTGTTAACCAAGAAACGCAAAATAACGGAATTCCAATTTTAGATGATATTATTAATAACAAACAAATTCAAATTGTAATAGAAAGAAATGTTCACCCAGAATTACAAGTTTCTAATAAAACAATTGAAAATAATCTGATAAAAATAGTCAAAATTCCACCTTCAAATGTAAACTGCATTTTAGAATTATTAACACAATATGTGAATCCAGAAAAGACAAATTATATATATTTTCAGAGTAAAGAATTAATTCCTTTGTTTAATGAAATCTATATGAATAATTTTAGAAACCTTAAATTAGTACAATGTACAAAACTTGTTAACACTATTACAGAACAAGATGAAAAATTACTACTAATTAAACAACAGCATGAAAGTAAAACAAATCACAGAGGTATAACAGATACATACGACCGTTTAAAATCTAATTATTACTGGAAAAACCTAAAAACAGATGTAACTAATTACATTAACAATTGTGAAATTTGTCAACGAAACAAATACTCTAGGCAAACACCTTACATACCCCTTGTATTAACTGAGACACCCAGTAAACCCTTTCAAATCTTACACATTGACCTTTTCCAATTTGAAAGTCAGTATTTCTTAACAATAATTGATAAATTCACAAAATTTGGTCAAGCTTTTCCAACTAATAGAGATAACTTATCAGTACATGATAGTCTTATACAATTTTTCTCATATTTTGGAGTCCCGGAACAAATAATTTCAGACCCTGGAAATGAATTTAATAACGCAGTAATTAAAGATCTTATGAGATTACAAAAAATTAATTTCCATATTACGACCCCAGCGCATCACGAATCCAATTCCCCAGTGGAAAGATTTCATTCGACCCTCGTAGAACATTTGCGAATATTAAGAACAAAAGATAAAGATAAACATGTTACAAAATTAATGCCTTATGCACTAATAGCATATAATAGCACTGTTCATTCAGCAACAAAATTTACACCCTTTGAATTAACCTACGGACATACAAATAACAGAGATTCTTTCGATTTAATATCTTCTACATTTTATTCAGAATATACTCAAGACCATAGAAATCGCTTAAATTCCTTATATCAAGAAATTTCAAATAATCAAAAACAAGATAAACAAAATGTAATTGACAAAAGGAATGATCGTGGAGAAATTCAGATAACTTTTAAAGTAAATCAGAGAGTTTATTTGAAAGCTCCAGAACGACAAGCCAAAAATAAACCAAAATTTTTAGGACCATATATAATTACTGAACTAATAGAAAATAACAAGGCAAAGATAAAAGATAGCAGAAATGATAAAGTTAAGGTCATACATTTAAAAGAACTTAGAAAACCATCCTTTGTTCCAGATGCGGATGCATAGTAAGCACCATACAAACCTTGAGACCTCAATTCCACCTGATAAAAGACAATCCCGGAGTGTTACCAATTAGATTAGGCATAACCCAAATGATAAAGGATAGCAAACCGCTTATTCAAGTGTTTAATCTAAACCCTATAATAAAGGAGTATTATTTAATAGATAATCATTTTAATAAAATAAAGAACACTTTATTGTCCCATGATAATTATCAGCGAGAATATTTTAATATGTACAATGTTATTGAAAATTTAAAAAAGGAGATAATTAACCAAATAAATCAGCTAGAACTAAAAAATAGACGAAAACGAGGAATAAATATTTTAGGATCAGTAATTAAAAGTATAACTGGTAATTTAGATAATGACGATGCTTTAAAATATGACAATCAAATTATGCAATTACAAAACAACCAATTTAAAATAAAAACTGTTTTGGATAACCAAATTGTTTTGCTAAATTCAACAATAAATAATTTTAATGAAATTGTTAACAATATTTCACATAATGAATATATACTAGAATCTAGAATTTTGCAAATAGAAAGTACTATCAAAAATATTTCTCTACATCAAATTCAAGTTTATGATTATTTTTTGATAAATTCTGTATTAACTCAAATAATGTTTATGTTTCAAACAATATATAATATTTTTGAAAAAATTGAAATTGCTATTTCCTTTGCTAAACTTTACACACTTCATAACGCTATTATTAAACCTCAAGAATTAATAAAAGAAATTCAAGAAATTAAATTAAATAATTTGAGATTTCCATTTGCTGTAAACAATGAAAATATTTTGAATTTTGAGCAAATTATTAATGTGAAAGCATATATTAAAGATTTTCAAGTAACGTTTATTTTAGAAATTCCTCTTGTTGAAGATAGAGTATATCAATTTTATCAATTGTATGCATTTCCCACAAAAATTAATAATACCTTTCAAATGATCCTACCTACCAAAAATTACCTTGCTTTAAATGAGCATAACTATATATATTTTGATACAAAATGTAAAGAGACTTTAACAGGCAATTTTCTATGTGAATATTCAAATACTTTAAACTTATATAACGAAAAACCTTGTGAAGTTAATTTATTAAGATTTTCTAATTATAAACCAAATTGTGCACCAATTTCAATTAAAATAAATAATATTCAAATAAATAAAATTGGTGATGAAAAATGGATATTAATTGTTCCCAAATTAACAATAGCAACTGTAGAATGTGGAAACACAAGAGATAACATACAATTAGAAGGAAGTTATATCTTAGATTTAAATCCTTCATGTAGCGTTAACATTGAACATTATATCTTAAAAAGTTATAAAGAACCAAAATCAGATTTTATTAAAATAGATTTACCTCAATTAAATTTTGAAAATAATCAGACTTTGCAAACATTTTCGTATAATCCTCATAATATTAATTTACATGAAATTAACACTAATAAGTTAATCGAAACACAGAAAGAATTAAATTTACAAAGAGAACATTTAAGCCAACTAAAAAATCCTGTTAATGTTTCTACCAATGTTTGGACAATTATGTTGTACATTATTTTGATAACAATTGCATTGTACCTTTTAATTAAAAAGCTTATTTTGCCGAGAATGCATAAAAACAAAATTACCTTTGAATCTAAAGATGATATAATAATTTAAATATTTTTGGAATTTATTCCTTCCGAATAAAGTTCCATCTAACAGGGGAGGAATTACGATATAGCATCCCTTTGTTATAATAAAACAAACTCTGAAAACTCAGCAGTTTTAGAGATATATATATATTCTGTACTTAGAATAATTAGAGCAGTCTTGTTTACCAATCGTGCATGTAAGAACTTCGGAATAAAGTGTTTTTTCTAAAAATTCCTAAAAAATTTATATTTTTTAAAAAGTTAAATAAAAACCCAAAATCGAAACTAACTTTAATTTCTTTATACATATTATAAATTGTGCGCCGCATTACATCTGGTAAAATCGTCAATTTTCTTTAATTTTGTATTTTTCCGTTTCCTCTTTGTACCGTGATCAATCCTTCTTTAATTACGCCATAAATTGGCCTTTTTTGGATATCTTAGTTAATTCGTTAATCCGTTTCCTAACTTTTTTATCACATTGCTCACTATTTTCAATTTTCAAATATTCATATCTATTTAATATAATACGTTGACTTTTTACGTGAAAATCTTTGTTTTTAAACTCTGAGTTTGTTTCGATATTTTCGACAAAAACTGGTCGCTCCGTGTAGAATGTACCTCCTTGTCGTAAGGATACGACCGCATAACGGTTGGTTCATTCGTCAGTTGTCTCACCTACTGTCTCACCTACACACTGATGAGGACTAATAAGTCCGAAACCGGTCTGTGCCTGGTGGGTTAAACTGACGAACGATCCTAGCAGTTGCACTAGGTGTTGTGAGTATAATTCAATGCCGGGCGGGGCATATAACCCGCTTAGTAGTTGTTTCTTGCAACACTGACAACTAAAACATTCGTGCAACAAAGTACCTGGCAATATAGCAGGTCGCTTCCTACTGTAGCCATTTAAATGGCACAGTTGGGAGTTAGCACGACAGATGGAGCCATCTGCGCTCCGCGTACAATATACATATTAATTTAATTTATACATGAACGGTATTTATGACTATCTTGACACCAAATATTAACCGTGAATGACAGAAAAGATGCTAAAGAAAATGTTCAAAATGTTGTCCATTTGCTTCAATGGAATACTCGGCTCGATGCAAAACTTCACAAGAGGTACCTAACAGTTTTTATTAGCTCGGCATTAAGAGCTCCACACTCATTTCGAATTCTATTTTTTAAATCTTCCAAATCTGCAGGAGCCGTTTGGTATCCTTCAAATAGACAGACGGCGTTAGATCGGGTGCTTTTGCAGACCATCTTATTGGTCCATTTGTGCCGATCCACTTATTGTTAGAGAAAATTTGATTTAAATAAGCAACTACAATTCTAGAATTGTAAGTGGGTATGACAACGGCACTCATATGATCAAATTGAGTTAAGGTGGCCATATTCCTGGCCGAGAAATAGTGAAATTTCTGGCGTTTTTAGGTACTGAAATCTTTAAACGTAAAACGTGTAGAACAAAAGTAAGTACAAAAATAAAATCCTTGATGTTTTGTTTATTGATTGTTACCATTTAAATTTACTCAAATAAAATAATAACTAAAAAAAAGCGTTTGTAAAACATGCCTTTGCTGTTATTCTAACCCCACATTTTAAGAATTATTTTCACGTACTTATAAATAAAAGTAAACAATTTTATATGTAGGACTAAGCAAGTAAATGTTATAAGAATATTTACATGTGGAATTATATATAAAAAAGTTAGTATTTTCGTAGATTTCAGTACCTAAAACCTTGATGGTTTGATCGTTTTTTGCACCTGTTTATTCGTTTTACTGCGGCGTTTTTGAAAATAACCAGCTGGCATGACATAACATTCCTATTATTTGATAAGCTTTAGATTATTCAGTTATTAAATGTTTGAAATTATTTGTCTTTGCGGAAAACACTATTTAAAGAATATGGGGCCCTTAATAATACCATTTTCACTAGCAGGCGGTAGCCATGCAAGATACGCCAGTCTTCTTTCACAATCTCCTGACTAATCCTTGATGCAGGTGGATTTTGAAAGGTCTGAATTTGCTGGATTTTAGCATTCATTGAATTCATTGAAAGTAAGATATCGCATTCTGCTTAAATTTCTCGAATTGAAATATGTGGATTATTAAGCACACTTCCCAAAATACCAACACTGTGCTCTTCATCACTAGCAGTATTTCTTTTAAAAACAATTTGTTTTTTTGAGGAGGCCCCACATGTCGCTAAATTTGAAGTCAAACGTGTAAAGTACATGGCACTTGGCATACGTCTGAAGGATACCCTCTTCGTAAACACGGAAGGCATCATGCCATTTTTGCATTCCCCATAAATTAAGATCACATCCAATTTTTCTTGAAATCGTTGTTATTCATTTTGAATATGTACCAATTTTGTTCAACGCAACTTATTAATACAAATTTTAATAACACCATAGAACTGTCAAAGTAAACAATCAAATTTATTCAAATAATTTGAAAACTGCTTTAATTTTCGTAAATCGCTTTGATTTGTACAATTCCAATTTGGGAAACATTTAAAATGCAATTTCACTTGTTTTGAAGTGTAAATACAAAGTGTAATACTTTTTTTTTGTAGAATTCAAATTTTAAGAAAAAAGTGCAGGGTGTCGTTTAAAATAAAAATAATTACGATCCTTTCCGGTTAAACCGGAATTTTAATATTAGGCTCAATTTGGGTGTATCCAAATTGCAAATTTATGGTTTTTTAAGTAACGAAGATATGCCATTGGAACAATACAACTGATTCTGAGACACCTGGTTTATACAGGGTGTCCCAGAATATGTGGGCAATCTCACGGATCTATACAGAGGACGTTAAAATAACAAGTCCCTATAAAAATTTTCCCTAGACGGCCCTCCTACGGAGATACAGACCCTGAAATGTCGCCCCCTGAAAATCGATTTTTTTTAATAACTTTTAAAATACTTTGTGTATTTAATTATTTTTTATTACGATGGACAACAGATAAGACTCCTTATAGAGAAATAAACCGATGAAATTTGTATTATTTCTGTGTCTATCTAAAAAAATCCATTATTATTTACATTTGTTTTTTTTTTCTAAAAATTAAATTACATAAAATATTTTAAGTTATTAAAAAAATGGATTTTCAGGGGCGTCCTTTAGGGGCATGTATCTCCGTAGGGGGGGGGGGGCTCTAGGGAAAATTTTTATAGGAACATATGTTATTTAATCATTTATCCAATACTTTAGCCTTGACTAATTTTAATGATATTTATTCGCAAGATGTTAATAGCTTTAATTGTTGTATGGACATATTATTTCATGTAATGGATTCAAACTGTCCAGTAAGACGTTCTTACAGTAGAAATCGAACTAATTTACCATTTTCTTCTGAAGTAAAACAATCCAGTCAACACTTAAAAAAAATGTATTGTTTATAGGAAAACAAAAATCTATCATAATAATTTATTAAAAAATGCAAAATTAAACTTACATAATAATAAGCTTATAAGAGTAAAATTAAGGAACTTAATGGATAAACAAACAGGTCATATAAGAACTAGAAAGAATATCTCCCTGAATTTGAATAGGAAACATTGCTTAAATCATGAACAGATGGCTGGCGCTTTCAGCGAGTATTTTGCGACAATTAGTTAAACTAAATTAAGCAAACACTTTGGCAATTTTAGGTCAAGTTGTACCTCTTCAGATATATCAAACAATACTTTTTTTTTCTATTCAGTGGATGGCAATGAAATATTTTCATTTGTGGACTAAAAAACAAAAAATTAGTTTTGGCACGGTGAATCTACTTAAGAAAATATCAGTACACATTGTCGATCATATTGCATATCTAATTAATTTATCCGTTAGTACTGAATAATTTTCCGAATCATTAAAATGTGCAACTGTTGTTCCTATCTATAAAAACAATGATCCAGAGGACATTGCCTTACAGACAACATTACAGATCAATATCGTTGTTGAGCGTTTTCTCCAAGGTGTTTGGACGCACAGTCTTGAACAGGGTAACAACTTTGCTTGAAAAATATAAGATAATGACTAATTGCCAACATGGTTTCCGTTCTGGTAAATCTACCCAGTCAGCGGTTTGCACTCTGAGAGAATCTATAAAAATTTAGACGACGGAAGACACGTAGCTGGTCTTTTTTCAATTTAACACGAGCCTTTCATTAAAAGTAAATTGTACAACATTGATTTCAGAGGGATATTCTTAGACTGGATAATCCAATTCTTATCTAACAGATCTATGCATGTTAAAATTAAAGGTTCTTTTTATTTATAAATGACTTGCCTACTCATATGAATTCTGCTGCTATAACGCTATTCGCTGGCGACACACCTGTTATGGCTTCAGCTCCGACCCATGAGGAACTCAGAGTTTGTGAGAGCTGTATTACCTGTTTTGACAAATGGTGGAAATTAAATAGCTTTATCTGGAATATTGATAAGAGGAAAATAATTTACTTCCATAATAAACCCGTCGCAGACACAAAATTGTATTTTAACTTTGATAACATCATTTTGGAATCATCTGAAAATACGAACTTTCTGGGTGTTCATCTTGACTGCCACTTAAAGTGAACAGATCACATAAATGTATTATGTGGAACACCGAATATATCATATTATACTATATCACGGATAAAGAAAACTATGCCATTGTGTGCCTTAATAAATGTTTATTATAGTGTAGTATATGTCATTTTATGGGGTTGTACGGCTAACAGTTATAGGGTTTTCCTAACGCAGAAGCGTATAATTATATTTAATATAAATCCTCGTGGAACTTGTCGAAAGATTTTTATTAAGAACGGAATCTTAACTTTCCCATGTATGTATATTTTTAAAGTATTATTGTACGTCAAGGAGAATATTCATAACTTTATAAATAATTCTAAAATTCATAACTCCTCTACCCGAAATTGTGACTTGTTTTGTATTTCTAAAACTAGAAAATTTGAATTGTCAGTGTACTATCAAAGAATACAATTTTATAATAAATTACCGACACTATATAAGATTATGGTAACTACTAAATTTAAGAGTTCAATTAAAAAATTGCTATTAGGTATAGCATAAGATTTTACCGACGATAATCTGTAACTATGGATCATTTATTTGTTTGTCTTGACCTTATCTATGACCTGTCCTGTACATGTAAATGTCTACATGGATTAATAAATATTATTATTATAATTATTGTTATTATATTAACGTCTCCTGTATAAAGTCGAGAGATTGCCCACATATGCTGGGACCCCCTGTATACATTTATTTATTCATTTATTTAATGTTATATTAATAAATAATAATTACAATATTCCTATCTTTTAACTGATAAAATTTGGATTTATCCATACCTTTCTTGTAATGACATTTTAAATTCGTTCTTATTAAAAGACTGCAATAAATTTTTCATGCATAACATAGCTGATGCACAGCTATCACATTTATTTAAAGATATGATGTTAGTCTGAGTTTCTTGGTTAAATAATTTGGTGATCCGATTATCTTCTCCGTGTGTGGTTTCCTTTACCATATGGATATTCTGTAAGATTAATCAATTATGACGTTATATTGGAAAACAGAATTCTTTTCGACGAAGCTGAGAATTCTTCCGTTTTCAATAATTATTATGAATTATTATTTTTATGAAATTAATATAAACCAGATGAATTATGTAATAAATTTGTAATAAAGGCATTAGTCCAGACGGTATCTGTTACAAAAAGTCCATATTTGGGTGAATCGTATATCCACGGAGATTTTTGGTTTTTTGGCTTTCAAATATCACTAGAAATGAAAATTTTTCTATGCGCATAAAAAAACGTGAGCTTAACTTTTGGCGGCACAATATGTTAAAAAAAAATCGAAAAATGTCATATTTTTCTTCCTATTATGTATCTTCTCAATAGTTGATTTTAGGCGAAAATGGAAAAGGAAAAAAATGTTTGTAATTAATTTTTTTACAAAATATGACTAGTTACAAATCGAATGAATCATGATTATTTATGTAAAAATCGAAAAAATCGCTAAAAATGGGGTTAAAAAACATTACTTTTTAGGGAATTTTTTTGAGGTCTTTAAATTGGATATAAGACCTTCATCCTTGGCTCAAGAAAACTTCGTGTTATGTAGAATCATCACACAAAATTTCATCGAAATCGGTTCTATAAATTTTGCATAATAATTTTGCAATCCAGATTTTGAAAAAAAAATTTGCAAATTTTCAAAATTTTGCACAGCAAAAACCAAGGCTCTTAGATACTTAAAAATTTAATCACATATAGAAGGGCTCTCAAGCTTTTAAAAGCTTTTTGAAACATTCGAATACGTCAATTACGAGAGCTCTGGCGCTTGTTTAAATATTGGTAGAATTTTTGTACTTATAAACAATTAGAATAACTTTATGAATATTCAATCAAATAACACAACAACAATTAAAGTTCTTGGAAAGACGCTTCTTCAAAAAAAACAAATCGTTTTGTCAATTAATTACATAGTTATAGCCGATCAAAGTTAACCGTCATTTACACTAAATGTACTAGGACATCCAGGCTAAATTTTCGAAAAATACCTTTGGTATTCCGAGTACTTACCAGGTCTAAGTTTGCAATATTTATGCAAGCGAGAAATTTGAAATTCAAGAAAATCGTACGGGTGTTGGTGGTGGGCATGGGGGAAGCAGAGAGCGGTCTTTCAACAGTCCGATAATTATTTATCTTTAAACTTACTTTAATTATTTATCAATTTAATTTTTTTATTGTATCAAAGGTAAGTGCATAAACTTATACAGGGTGATTCAGAACTTATCCAAAAAAAAATTCTGGATGTACAGGGGACCCTTACAAATAAAATTTTATAAAGAAAAAATCAAAAAGGTCAGTTCGAAATTGATTTAAAAATACTCTTCTGCACGGCACTGGAAACTGGTCCACTGTAAAACCTGACCTCGCACAATGCGACCGGCATGGCGGCGTGATAAAAACGCACAAAAACTTTCGCAAGGAAAGAAATATGTTGATAGAATTTTATCGCACCTATTTTATATCGGCAAATTCAAATGCTTTTGCCTTTATTAATTATTAATAAAATTAATTTGTGTTTTTAAATAATAAAATCATTTGACATACCCGATGCTGCAACAGCAATTGTTCAAAATTTTATCCACTCACGTGTAAACACATTTGGGTCCGTCTTACTCACTTTCTACGAACTAACACAAATGATGTCTTGCTTCA
>NW_019417568.1:20548-23387 GCF_000390285.2 Anoplophora glabripennis
AAGGGCTCTCAAGCTTTCAAACGCTTTTTGAAAAATTCGAATCCGTCAATTAGGAGAACTCTGGCGCTTGTTAAACATTGTCGAATTTTTGTACTATAATTTTGTATTTTTGTAATATAATGAGTTAATTTCTCATTTGCTTATATTTTAAACAGTAAATAATATTTGAATTATACTTTAATCACAAAAGAAATGATGATTAAATTAATAAATTAATTATAAAAAATCAATAATATTTTATTCATACTTAATTGCATTAATAAATCAGGATTTAAAAAATGTACACAAATTTTTGTTTTACATTTATGAATGTATATTATATTTATTTATATGTATAAAAATATATATTAAGAATTTAATCTAACTTTTTTACATGGGATTTCGTTTTCTTCTTCGATATTATATTCATCAACTTCTTCATCTTCAAACTCAAAATAATTGTTCATTTCCGCATTGTCTAACTCATTCTCGCACTCTACTTCTGCTTATATTTCTACTTTTTCGATCGAATCGATTTCGTCATCGATTTCTGTGAAATTTTGAACATTTTGCACATTTGCCCTTGACAATGTGTGCAGTATTCAGAGCACTTAAAACCATGCTTAACACAGCTGCATGTTTTTGAACACTGCTTGAAATACCAAATGTATTTTTCGAAAAATTAGCCCGCATGTCCCACTACATTTAGTGTAAATGACGGTTAACTTTGATCGGCTATAACTATGTAACTAATTGACCAATCGATCTGTATTTTTTAAAGAAGCGTGTTTCCAGTAACTTTTAAAACCTGCTTTAAAAAAATTGATTTGATTGAATAGGTATTCACAAAGTTATTCTAATTGTTTATAAGTGCAAAAATTCGATCAATGTTTAAACAAGCGCCAGAGCTCTCCTAATTGACGGATTCGATTTTTTTAAAAAGCGTTTGAAAGCTTGAGAGCCCTTCTATATGCGATTAAATTTTCAAATATCTAAGGGCCTTGGTTTTTGTTGTGCAAAATTTTGAAAGTTTGCAATTTTTTTTTCAAAATCTGAATTGCAAAATTATTATGCAAAATCTATAGAACCGATTTGGTGTGATGATTCTACATGACATGAAGTTTTCTTGAGCCAAGTATGAAGGTCCTATACCCAATTTAAAGACCCAAAAAAAAAATCCCTAAAAAGTAATGTTTTTTAACCCTATTTTTGGCGATTTTTTCGATTTTTACTATAATAATCATGATTCTTCGATTTGTAACTATCATATCATATTTCATCAAATCATATTTTGTAAAAAATTGTATTACAAACATTTTTTTCCTTTTCCGTTTTCGCTTAAAATCAACTCTTGAAAAGATACACAATTAAATAGGAAGAAAAATATGACAATTTTCGAATTTTGTGCCGTCAAAAGTTAAGTCCACGTTTTCTTTATGCGCATAGAAAAATTTTCATTTCTAGTGATATATGATTCAAAACCAAAACAGATACCGCCTAGTCTAATGCCACATATAACGATGTAAGAAAGCAGCTAAATTTGAATATAAGGATATAATTTAGCTAAAATAACAGGTCGCCCTCAAACATATTTTTCTTTTTTTTACTATATTTTTTTGTTGATAGTAATTTTGAGAAAACGCAATGTTCTTTGAAACATGAATTTACTTTAAAAATACTATATTTATATTCTATATATATATAGAAAAGATATTCCTATATTTGTATATATAATTAAAATCTTCTTATTAGTGGGATTAAAGCCTATTTTTTAGATGAAACTCTTTTTTCTACGTAAAAGCTTTCGCAATATTTTATTGCTTCTTCAGTTACACTATAAGTTATAGATATAATAATAATAATTTACAATATAAATGTGGATTACTTACAAGAAACTGAGTTATTGATATTTATATACAGATTGACAGATTTTGGACATTTACATCAAATGACATTCATAAATTTAGGAAAACAAAAACAAAAATTATTTTATATTTATATAGAATTAATATTAGTGTTAGTATTACTAGTGCTATGATTTAGATTTTTATCTATAGAAAGTATGTTGGAAAATATAATGTTAATATCTTTTGTATCTGTTTTTTTATTTAGAGTATTTTCTTCCTGGTTAATATAAAACATTTCTAAAGAACATCTTTTAGAATAATCCTTTTCTGTTGTTAAAATTTTAAAATTTTCAAAATCCATTTTATGTCCTGTAGAATTAACATGTTGTGAAAGTGCACAAGCATCTGGTCTTAATCTAATATCACTTTTATGTGAAGAAATTCGAGACTTAATATTTCTAGAAGTTTGTCCTATGTATAACTTATTACAATTTAAACAATTTATTTTATAAACTACATTAGATCTATTTTCGATTTTTACTTTATCTTTAACTTTTGAGAATAGATTTCTTACTGTTTTTATTGTTTTATTTGCAATTGTAATATTACTTTCTTGTTTTAAAACATTTTTAATTTTTGGTGTTAATTCTTTTATATATGGAAATGATTTATATTTTTTAATATTAGAATTTAATATGTGTTCATTATTTAATATATTATTTTGATTATCATTATTATTAATTATGTTATTTGATCTTCTAGTTGAAAAAAGGAGTTTATTAATTAATTTTTTTGGGTAAGAATTTTCGAGAAATAATGTTTTTAATTTTATTATACTTTCTTCTTTTAATGTTGGATGACATATTTTTTCTATTCTGTTTTTCATACCAAGTACTAAATTTATTTTTGTTTTTTCAGAGTGATAAGAATAGTAATTCATATATCTACCAGAATTCGTAGGTTTTGTATACCAATCAAGTTTAATTTTATTTTCTGGAGTTCTAATAAGTTTG
>NW_019417568.1:23664-31199 GCF_000390285.2 Anoplophora glabripennis
ATATATATTCTTTATTTGAGTTTAACGTATTTCTTGAATATATAAAAAAACTATGTAAAAAATATGTAAAAAAACTATTTACACACATGATGTTCCAGTTTTATTCTGAAATTATTCTAGAAAAATTAGTTCCATTAAATGTAGCAAGACTGCTATATAAACTTATTTCGAAATGTCAACCGTTTTCAATATCGTGTTTATTCAAATATGTCTCAAAATATTTTACTTAGATTAATGAAACTTGGACTAATGATATAATTAATTAAACATAAAAATTCATAGAGTGAAGGTATAGATTTATCAATCCGTGGCACTATCAATAAGAACTTTCGTCGTTACTAGGATATTTTAACAATTGGATGAGTGCATTGAATCCCTATTGCTATTTTTAAGAGAAAAAATGTATTTTTATTCAAAAAAAACCAATCTTAGTTATTATTTTATATTCAGTGGCATTTCGTCGGAGGTGGCGGGGTTAATTTTTAGTAAAAATTCGCCACGGCCCGGCCCCTCTAATCCGAAAAAGTCAAAATATGTGACTTACTTTCAAAATAGCTGGCTTGTTGATGCTAATTGGTTAAGGAAAATTATTGGTATCAAGATGTTTTTTATGTAATATCACATTTACTATTAAACACGACGGAAAAAAGGCTATCTAAACAAATGTGAACAGCAAGAAACATCAAAAATGCATAAAAAATCAAGCAAAAAATCATCTGTTGGTTGCTTTTATGCTAAAAAAGGACAGTGAGGGTGACAATTTAATAACAATTATCGAGGTAGCTCAAGTTTATCATGGAATTTGTCATCATCACAGTTACCTGAGTATGAACTGTGGGATAAAGTTAAATACTACAAAGAATCAAGTTTAGCTAAAAAAGTTCATTGCCGGCGAACAAATTCAGAAACTATAGTCGAGAATGTATTATGTCCAAAGTAAATAGAAATGTTTTTAGAAGAAATGGGAGCTGGTAGAAGTTTCATGTGATGCCTCCAACAAGGGAAATCCAAAATGTTTCCAGTTGCATTTAAATAGGTACTTTAATAAAACACAGCTATTCAGAATAAACAGATAGACGTCTATGAAGACAACAATGAAAACTCAGCGGCAATATCAAGTCGAATAAAAGAAATATTAAGGGCATCAACATGAACTGGACCAACTGTGTCCTTACAGTGCTGACAATGCTTCGGTGAATTACGTTCATAATTCTGTTTATCAAAAATTCACTGAGAGTAACAAGAACACCCTGAAAGCAAACTGCAACTGCCATGTTATCCATAATGAAGGCAAAAATGCTTTTAAAGTATTTTCTTACGATGCTGAAAATTTGTTGTTAAAAATTTATGCAGAATTTTCCAACAGTGCAAAGAAAAATGAAAAACTTAAAGAAGCTTTAAATTAGAATATGGTAAAATGTTAAGACGCGTGACAACCAGGTGGTTATCATTGGGAAAAGCCTTAGAAAGATTAATTCAGTGCTGGCCAGCCTGTAAAGTCATATTTACTTGAATTGATAACACTAACAAAGTATTTTATATAATTTATTGAAAGTAAAATGAATTAGGAGATGATTTGAGTCTGAGAAATGAAATAAGCTTAGCTGAAAGTTACCTCTATTTTTCCCATTATTATACCTATTTATTAAACACGTCCATTCTTCTGTTAGAATATAACAGTCTAACAAATACAGAAGTATATGAAGTGATGATGGATTTGAAAAATAAAATTACCAAACGACCTGATTTGGAAGTTAGGAACAACTTAAAGTATTTGTCCAGTGGAGAAAGAAATAATTTGTAACTGAAGCTAGTCAAGTTTACCAAAGAACAATAAATTACCTCTACAACTAGTACAATTGTAATTATAATTAATCCATTCCAATATTTCGTTCATTTGCACCTTAAGAAAAATCGCCATATTACCTGTGATCAAATATTGGAAGCAAAAAATTCTGCAAAAGGTAACTGTTAATGATGATCACCTGTTTGATCACGTACCTCCATTAAAATCAATTTTGTGTAAAATTATATACATTTTCAATTACAATTAGATCAAATCTGGGTGAAAATTGTTCAAAATGCTGAATTTTCGAAACTGTTCAAAATCATTTCAAAAATATTTTTACGTACTGTCAGTAATGCGTATGTAGAAAAAGTATTTTCTTTAATATCAAATTTATGGACAGATGAAAGAACCCTATGCGGGTACTTACAATTTGCTGAATTTCTGGCGAAACATCGCCAAATGGCTACACAGTTGCAAAGAAAATAAGAAGTATGTATCTATTTAATACATGAATATTTTTAAATTTCAGTTTTTTGTCTTTTACTATGTTCCTATTTTTTAAAGAATTAATGTCAATCTTATAATATTATGCATTATTTTCATTTATTATTATTGCTGCAAGTGATTTTCACTCCGCAACGATTTAGAAAAGTGGCATTTTGCATACACTATGGCTTTCTTCGCGAGTCGCGCAGCCGTCCTTCCTTTATCCGTTTGGCATATTTTGAAGACGATTTTTTAACGTCTTCCGAGTAAAATGTCACTTTTCCGGGAGTTCCGCGGCCAAAAACGCAAATTTTCGTTGTGGGAGAGAGACAGAACCCGATTGAAATGCCCACCAACGGATATTTTAAGTGTCGATTTAAAATACTAAAGGCTTTTTTCCAAGGACCCATTAGGGGTTCGCTCAGCTTTTACACGCGAGTTTCGTCCTTTCTTCCTAACTTGGGGGTATTTTTGCAGCTTGTTTTTTACTTTTTAACGCCGAAATTTGCTTTTTAAAAAGGTTCTGCACCTTGCATCTCTCTCGCGGAACCTCAATATTTTCGTAAAGCCCGGATTATTTCGCCCAAAACGCAATTTTCGAGGTGTCATATTTTTCTTTATGGATACTGCCGGCACCCGCGCTTTGTTCCGAGGGGGAGCCAAAACTTTTCTCTTTGCGTACGTCCCCTCCTATACGTTACCGGGACACTTTTCCGATGTCGCGTCGCATCGTTCTCTCTCGCCTATATCGCCCTCAACTTTTATTAGGTCGAATGTAACAAAATATAAGACGAGATTAAGAATATTTTGATACAAACTGTCACCGCGGTAGAAACTTCAGAATTGTTAAAACTGAATTTTCCGATTCCGACGTTCCCCGCAGCTCCAGTACGGAAATAAGCGATTATTTTCATGTTTATACCGTTCCGAGTCCTTCGCGGACGATTTTACGGCAGAAAAATGCAATTTTTAACATTACAAACATTTTTGTTTACTTCGGTTATGAACGAGAATTCAAATACCGATACGGACAATCTCATGTATAGAGGTGATGATGACTCAGCGGTAAAAGTGTCGCGTTGCAGCCCGGAGACCGACGGTTAAAATCTCGCACGGGATCCCTGAGAATTTTTTTTTACTTATTGCCATATTTTACTTTCATTATGGAGTTTTCTTCTTAAATCTTTCCATAAGAAAAATATATAACTTTTCAAAGTTTTTATACACAGGATGTCCAAAAATATTGCGTTGAACTTCGAACGGTCCAGAGATAATTGTGAAGTTACGAAGTTGATGACTTTTATATACAGGGTGTTTAAAAACTAAAGTACAGGGTGTTTCAAAAAATGTTATATTTACCAACCGGGGAGGAAAGCACCGAGCAGCGGTGCCCATGCCACGTGCAGCGGGGACCGAGGGCCGAAGGTCCGAGAGAAAGGTGAACTCCGCGGAAGCGGAGTTTGCCGGCCTTTCTAGTATCTTTAATTAAAAACTGAGTCTACTGTTTTTCAGTATATGAAGGACACTCACACGTAAGTTATTATACAGCGTTGTAAAAAAGTTCTGCATAAAATTCATATTTTCGTTAAACAATTTGTTTTCGAAAAACGGTGAGCCCCGTCGATTTTTATTTGATTCAGGGCACCTTGTTATGTGGAAATTTTTTTTTTCGATAATCCACTTACGGCAGCGATGACATAATTTTTTTTTAAATGACAACGCATATTTTTTTCGTTCGAAATTGATGACAGTGATAATTATCTAAACAACGGTGTGAAAATTTCGATGTCTTACATAACAATTTTTTTTAGAAAAATGCACCTTAAGTTCTTATAAGTGATAATTGTCTACTTACACTATTAATGGCTCCGAAAAGGACTAAGTTGACAAAATTACATTTCAAACGAGTAAAATTACACTAATGTTTGTGTAAGTCTAG
Organism: Anoplophora glabripennis; assembly: GCF_000390285.2. Classification (NCBI taxonomy): domain Eukaryota; kingdom Metazoa; phylum Arthropoda; class Insecta; order Coleoptera; family Cerambycidae; genus Anoplophora; species Anoplophora glabripennis. Next base: position 27,879 of record NW_019417568.1, read on the forward strand.
CGAAATTGTTCGAATTGCCCACCCTGTACCATTTGGCATTGTCCTAAGCGTGTGTAAACGCCGTCTATAGCCCAAATTTAATTTGAGGACCTGACCTGACATTCTATAACTTTAAACGGTACATACTTTTTTTTTATTGTTGAGTGTCGGGCCACGTGCGTAATTGCTGATGCGCCGCTACTGTAGTCCTACCTCGACCGCCAACTCGTTTTAACGCATACCTGTCATTAGGCAAACAATGTGTAACCTCAAAAGGACCTTGAAACTTCGGTTTCAGCTGTCCTCCATACGCTACTTGACTATTTTCAATAGCCACCTTCAGTGTACGGCACTGCCTCAATTATCTTCTTGTTGAAGGTATTTCTTGCATGCTCAGTAATTTGCCGTAACCGTTGCTTTGCTTTAATGTGTACAACATCGGCATTTATTATCTCCTTCCTTGCGGGAACGTCAATAGTTCATCAGCCGCATTTAAACGTCGATTTTCACCAAACATTAGGACCCAAGGAGCGTACCCGGTTGATTTATTGACAGTGACATTTAAGTCGTCTTCAATATCGGGCAGCACTTTTGTCCAGTTCTTCTCATCTTTATCATTCAACACAGCTCGCATAGCATTAAATAGAGTACGCATTACACGTTCCACCTGTCCATTTCCGAGTGGAACTCCCGTTGCAATTAAATGCAGTTCAACTCTTCTAAAAATTCCTTAAATTTTCTTGACTGAAAGGCAGTTGCTCTGTCAGCAATGAAGCGTCTAGGTGCGTCTAATTCCGTGAATACTAGAGCTAAGGCTTTTATGCTAGCATCGGTAGTTTTCTGTTTAATCGGACATAGGCGAACATATTTTGTAAAAGAGTCTATTATCACTAGTATGTAGGTGCATTTGTTGGATTTCACCAGCGGTCCAGCGTGATCAATATGCCAGGTGTAACAGTTTTTCCCATATGTGGCTAAATGAGATCCTCTCGTAGTTTTGACAATATTTTATCAACACCAATATGAGATGATTTATCGTGATAAAGTCGCATAACTTAAGTCTTGCTGATATTGGCACAAAACACCTATCAAGTTTGTCATGTGAATTCTGTAAAAACACCAAGTCATCTTTCACTGTATAGCCATACTCCATGAGTTCTCCGTTTATTACTGACTGACAAAATAAATCATCTGCTTGATATTCACGAATAATTTTCTTTGTGTTGTTTAACACTGTGGCTTGTGTTACCAAAATTGTCTTTACTGGTGGAGCATTCCTACTCAGATAGTCAACGTGAGTCATCTTATGTCCAGGTCTATATTCAATTTCAAAATTAAAACCCTGCAACTTTATCCACCATCTTGCAACACGTGGGTGTAATTCTTTTTTTAGAGCCATAGCACGCACTGAATTACAGTCTGTGTATATTGTAAATTTTATGCCATACAGGTAATTGCGAAAATATTCTGTGGCATTTACAATGGCCAGAGTCTCTAAATCGTAGGAATGATAGCGAGATTCGCAATCAGTTGTGCGACGACTGTAATAGGCCACGGGGTGCAAAACATTGTCCGTGTCTTTTTGCATTAACACTGCACCTAAACCTATCGAACTCGCATCGGTATGTAATTCCGTATATAAGCTCGGATCGAATATTTTTAAAATAGGATATTCAGTTAATCGTTTTACTAAGTCCAAACGAATATTTTCACATTCATTAGTCCACATAAATGGCTGTCCCTTACGCAACAGTTTCGAAATTGGTGCCGTTAACTAGCAAAATTCTTTATAAAACGCCGAAAATAACCGGCAAGGCCTAAGAGCTGGCGAACACCTTTTACATCTGTCGGAGCTACTGTCTGTACCAGAGCATTCACTTTTCGGGGATTCGGTTTTACAGTTCCTCTTTCAATCATAACACCTAAATATTCTATCGATGTTTTGAAAAAGCTACACTTTGCTAAGTTCAGCACAAATCCAGCCTTGGACAGATTATCAACAACTAATCGTAGATTACCCAGACCTTCCTCAATAGTCTCCGCGGGACACAGCACGTCGTCAATGTAAACGAAAGCGATATTGTCTTTCAACTGTCCGAGAGCTTTATCAATGGCACTTTGATAACACGAAGGAGAGTTCACAAAACCAAATGGCATTCGGTTATATTCGTACAATCCGTCTGGTGTTACAAAGGCTGTAATATGTTTCGATTATTCTTCGACTTCTACTTGAAGAAATCCCTGTTTCATATCGAGTATACAAAAATAAACAAATTTCGCTAGAGAGTCAATCTGATCTTGTATGCGAGGCAAAGGATAATTGTTGCGTAACACTTTTTTGTTTACATCCCGATAGTCTACACACAATCTTGTTTCTCCGTTCCTTTTTTTTACGAGTAAAATCGGGCTAGCATATGCTGATTCACTTGGTCGTATTATTCCGGCTTGAATTTGTTGTTGTATAATATGCTTTACTTGCAATCGTTCTCCATATGCTAAATGTCGAGGTTTGTGAGCGACCGGTTGTGAATCACGTAGTATTATTTTTAACTTGCCCGTTGTTACTGCGGATGGCGTTTGATTTATTGCATTTTGAAGGATAGTTTTTATTTCACTTGTCAATTGCTCGTCCAATTGACAAGTGCTAAATGTAGCATATAAAATACTGGCCACTTGTATAAAAAACAAGTTGGTAAAGGAAGCGGAGCATAAAATTGGTGAATATCAGTGCGGGTTTAGACAAGGAAGAAGTACAGTAGACCAAGTTTTCACTCTGCGAGAAATTCAGGCTGAGAGCTTCGAATACGATAAGCCAACAGTAATTCTGTTTGTAGATTACCAACAAGCTTATGACAAAATAAAAAGAAGTGAGCTATATAAGGTCTTAGAGGAATTAGAAATCCGCAAGAAGATAAGGAACATGGTACGCCTAACATTGAGAAAGACAGAGAATAAAGTAAAAGTAAACAATAGATGCACGGAAGAGTTCGAAGTTAAAAACGGCGTCAGACAGGGGGATCCATTATCAGTGTTATTTAGTTTAGTGCTAGAAAAAGTCATACGAGATGCAGGAATTAATAGATCAGGCATTATTTACTATAAAAGACATCAGTTTTTGGCATTTGTGGATGATCTTATAGTGTTAGCAAGAAATAAAGCAGAACTAAAAGAGGTAATAAGGAGAATAGATGAGCAGTCAGTTAAAAGGGGACTATACAGGGTGAGTCAGTTTTTTGTAGACAAACTTTAACAGGAGATAGAACACATGTTTTTAAAAAGAAAAGTTCCTATAAACATATGTCGTAGAAGGCTTCGTTTCCGAGATACAGGGTGTTGAATATA
>NW_019417568.1:31990-37639 GCF_000390285.2 Anoplophora glabripennis
AAAATAGTCATTGGCGTAGAAGTTCTGTTTAAGAAAGGGGTTGAGCACCCCTTCCACTCCGCCACTGTGCAAGTTTTTGAACATTCTTATCGCTTGTTTTATGCCCCTTAATTAATAGGCATTATCCCCCAAACATGAAAAAAATCTAAGCATTCGTTTATAAGTTATAATGAGAATTCGAGAAAAAAAAATTATATTCAACACCCTGTATCTCGGAAACGAAGCCTTCTACGACATATGTTTACAGGAACTTTTCTTTTTAAAAACATGTGTTCTATCTCCTGTTAAAGTTTGTCTACAAAAAACTGACTCACCCTGTATATTAATGAGACAAAAACTAAGTACATGGAATGGTCGGATGTAGAATATCAAAAAGACAAGTTTCTGAAAGTAGATACAAACAGAGGGAAAACGTACAGAGTTGAGGAAGTTGAACATTTCACATATTTAGGAACCTTATTTAGAAGAAGACCGAAAATAGATATATATATAATTGCTCGTCCAGTCCTGAAAAATTTAATTCTTTATCGTCAAAAGTGTGTGCACAGCAAATTTGAGAGAAATTTGTTACTGGATCATGCACCATATCGACACTATTTTTATTTACTTCTATTTTGATTCCTGGTCGTTGGAGTACATCAAGGCCGATTATAGCATCAATTTTGCCCCCAGGGATTGATCCATCTGGTACAATTAGGAAGTCGACTTCTAGGGTCATGGTTGGTGTAAACATTAAAATGCTGCTCGGCCGATGGGCTTAGTTATGGAATTTCCCACTCCTGATAAAAACTGATTATCGGGTTGAACTTTTAAATTTAAAAATGTCGCAACTTTTTCATATAATATGGATACATCGGCACCGGTGTCCACTAGGTATCATAAAGTTGTGAATGTATTGTTGTTTGCAAGTGTGGCAGAAGGACTTGATATAAAACGAGACAATAATACTCGTTTGGGCATTCCGTGTTTGCTGAAACAGACATCCTCGGTGTGGCCTATTTTTTACAATAGTTACAGGTTTTTATATTGGTCGATTTTATTGTTTCATTTATTGATTTAATTTCAGAAAGAACTGGTAACCGCTTGTTGGGTGCATCTATCACTTGTTTGCAGTTTGCCTGTTTATGTCCGTAGCGATGACACTTTCTGCACTTTCCTTTAAAATTCGGATGTTCCTCCTTTGAGCTGTTACCGCGCTTTCGTGATAATTCACGCGACCGGTCCTCTTCAATTTTAATAGTAGCATCACAAGTAGCTAACAATTTTAAAAGGTCAGCATCACACGTGGGAGCTTGCAAACAAATTCTATTTCTCACTTCTGTATTTTTAATATCATACTCAACCAGACTGAGTGTTATGTTCCAAGGAAAAGTCTGGATAAAACCGTTTGATGGATGCGAGTTTCACATTTCCATACTCTATTAACGACACGAACTTATCACTTGTAATTTCGAGGCAAGCACGTATTCGAGTAGCTGGTGTTCCTCGCTCCGGAAGTGCCACTTCTAAATCTCTGCGAAAAGAAACCCAATCTCTAACAATCGGTTTCCAGTGTTGAAAGAAACGGGCAGCTCGTCCTCTGAGAGCGTGACCAGCCTTCAAAACAATCATGGTGTCGGACATTCCAAACTCCTGTTGAATTTTGGTGACGTCATCCATCCATTCCACCATCGTAAACGGTGTGTCATCAGGATCATAACTTGTCAACCGAATTTGCGATGATGCTGCCGCCACAACTTCGGGTATGTGATTGGATACAGGGGTCTGAATTTGCGCCTGCGTACTTGTCGAAGCTGACTGCAGCGCCGCCTGGGATTGAATCGCTTGGGCGTTGGCCATTGTTTTTATAAAATTTGCATGATTTGATTTTGAAAGTGAATATTACTTTCCTGCTGAATTTTGTACATTTCCATCATTTTAGTGTCTAGTGACTCACTGACTCTCCCTACACCAACGGATGGACTAGTAGCCCGTTCAGCACCTTCACTTTGTTCATGGTCGTCAGCCATTGTTCTCGACGTATTTTAGTTTTCACACAAAAAATAAAGCACTTTTAGGTCCTTTTCTCTGTTCGCTTGTGTCATCTGAAACCGCCTAATCGTGCAGATATGGTAAACATATCTTGGACCGTTTTAGCTAAGCTTGCAATACGACAGTTGGCGAGCCTACTTTGCTGTATTAAGATGTGAATCAGTATTAGGATGCAATAAACCAAAATTATTGCGTTAATTGTGTTTTATTATATCTCGCTTTTTACCTAAAAAGCTAACATCAGCACTTTGATAACACGAAGGAGAGTTCACAAAACCAAATGGCATTCAGTTAATATGTTTCGATTCTTCTTCGACTTCTACCTGAAGAAATCCCTGTTTCATATCGAGTATACAAAAATAAACAAATTTCGCTAGAGAGTCAATCTGATCTTGTATGCGAGGCAAAGGATAATTGTTGCGTAACACTTTTTTGTTTACATCCCGATAGTCTACACACAATCTTGTTTCTCCGTTCCTTTTTTTTACGAGTACAATCGGGCTAGCATATGCTGATTCACTTGGTCGTATTATTCCGGCTTGAATTTGTTGTTGTATAATATGCTTTACTTGCAATCGTTCTCCATATGCTAAATGCCGAGGTTTGTGAGCGACCGGTTGTGAATCACGTAGTATTATTTTTAACTTGCCTGTTGTTACTGCGGGTGGCGTTTGATTTATTGCATTTTGAAGGATAGTTTTTATTTCACTTGTCAATTGCTCGTCCAATCCTGACAAATTTAATTCTTTATCGTCAAAAGTGTGTGCACAGCAAATTTGAAAGAAATTTGTTACTGGATCATGCATCATATCGACACTATTTTTATTTACTTCTATTTTGATTCCTGGTCGTTGGAGTACATCAAGGCCGATTATAGCAATCTCTAACAATCGGTTTCCAGTGTTGAAAGAAACGGGCAGCTCGTCCTCTGAGAGCGTGACCAGCCTTCAAAACAATCATGGTGTCGGACATTCCAAACTCCTGTTGAATTTTGGTGACGTCATCCATCCATTCCACCATCGTAAACGGTGTGTCATCAGGATCATAACTTGTCAACCGAATTTGCGATGATGCTGCCGCCACAACTTCGGGTATGTGATTGGATACAGGAGTCTGAATTTGCACCTGCGTACTTGTCGAAGCTGACTGCAGCGCCGCTTGGGATTGAATCGCTTGGGCGTTGACCATTGTTGACAAAATTTGCATGATTTGATTTTGAAAATGAATATTACTTTCCTGCTGAATTTTGTACATTTCCATCATTTTAGTGTCTAGCGACTCACTAACACTCCCTACACCAACGGATGGACTAGTAGCACGTTCAGCACCTTCACTTTGTTCATTGTCGTCAGCCATTGTTCTTGACGTATTTTAGTTTTCACACAAAAAAAATAAAGCACTTTTAGGTCCTTTTCTCCTGTCCTAAAGACACTAGGAGGAATCCCACTTCTGATGTTAGCTTTTTAGGTAAAAAGAGAGATAATGATCCTGATATCTGATGGTATTAACTCGATAATTCTGGTTTATTGCCTCCGAATACTGATTTACATCATACAGCAAAGTAGACTCGCCAACTGACTCGTATTGCAAGCTTAGCTAAACCGGTCCACGATATGTTTACCATATCTGCACGATTAGGCGGTTTCAGATGACACAAGCGAACATATATATATATAAATGATATGGTTAATCTTAAGTTAGAGATCAAAAAATATATATATTGGGGATGTCGTCAATTGGTGGTTGAAAGAAAACTCTTATTTAACTTAAACCAAGCTTTCGATAATTATTTATTATCTTTTTCAAGGTTACTTGAAAAGTAACCTAAAAGTAACCTAGTAAAAGTAAACTTTTGTTTTTTTTCATTTTGGACCCATATTTTTTTCACTCAATGAAACAAATTGATATTATACATACATCATAGACAATTATTATTCTATCAATATAATCACCAAAAATATCCAAAATTTATAATATATTCAAATTTATTCTCGCTCAATAGCTATCTTTTCTACAATAGTCGATTTTTTTGGCCCAGTCTAGTACAAATACGTCTACTACCAACGAGGGGAATGATTCTGCAGCACTAAGGCGGGGTACTTTAGTCCCGGTTAACATATACTGATTTATTTTATAAAGCATAATCACAGTCTAATCGCCTGATTAGTTAATCAAGCCTTAACCAAGACTCAAAGTACCGGGCCTAAATCTAATTTAATGTAGAAAATTTGCTTTTCGATGTTGCCAAATTTTCAGCCGCAATAATCATAAAATGTGAAACCTACTTATACTGGGTGACATGGAAAAAAGTGCATTGCATAGCACCACATGCTAGAGGACCTCGAAACATATAAATAGTTTCTATACACTTATGTCTAAATTTCTTTTGTTTTCGAGATACAAAGTGTTAAAGAAACTTTGGAAAATATTATTTTTTTTTATAACTTCCGATTAAGTAGAGGGAATGTTCTGACAATTGGTGCCTCTACAGGGTGCCAACCAGTGGCGCAGTTGAAAAATTCTCCGCCACTGGTTGGCAACCTGTAAAGGATATTAGGTTTGTTTCTGCAGCAGTCTCAAACTGTTTTCAAACTATCGGATCACTCGACCAATTAAGTTGTCGCGTACTTTCAGCGAGTATAAAGTTACGAATCAATTGGTCAAATATCTCTGATAGCTTCAAATCAGTCCTTAACTGCTGCAGAAACAGACCTATTATGTACTAATTGTCAGTACAATCCCTCAACTTAATTGGAAGTAATAAAAAAATCAATATTTTCCAAAATTTCTTTAACACTGTATCTAGAAAACAAAAGAAATATAGACATAAGAGCTCTTTCACATTATCCGTTTTTTAACGGACTAGTAAACTGACGAACTAGTGAAATTACCGGATACTGTAGAAACAAGCTGAGTTGTATTTCACACTTTTCACACTTATCGACTTCGTAGAAAAATTTGTGCGGTACCGGTGCAACAACGGATGGGTTTCTACTCGTCCGTCACCGGACGGACGAAAACAACGGATTGTTTATTAAAAACACATAACGCTAATGGACTTGTTCAGACTTGCCTGTCGTGGAGTATGACCGATTGTATTGGTAACGACGGCATGGGCCCTCGGTGGAGACCTCGGGAGTTCTAATTGAGCCCCACGTTGGGCGCCATGTCGTGGAATATGATCTATAGTGCCTAATATTTGAGAATTGTGCGGGGAATTGTGATCGGGATGTTGTGCTCGGTCGGCATGGGTCCTTAGTGGAGACATCGGGAGTTCTAATCGGGCTCCACGTTGGAAACCATGTCGCAACCTGTGATCTGGGATGTCAGTTCCCTTGACCGGGTTCCGCGGCAGAAACGCACGGAGTTCACGGGGATCGTCACTATCGACGCCCGGTCGCACTGTATTCTCTGACGACTGGAATCTGTGGTGGATATGACCTACAGACGTGGTGTCTAGGACACGAGCTCGCGGGGGAGATCTCGACGAAGAAGGTCGAGCTCCGCGTTGAGCGTCGTGTCGGGTTAGACTTTCTTGATATGGACCACTTAGGCGATGATCGTATGTTCGGGGGAAATCATGAGAATGGACGGGCGACGTACAAGTATTGTTTTGAT
>NW_019417568.1:37777-39109 GCF_000390285.2 Anoplophora glabripennis
GTACGTTCCTGTGACGTCACTCACCACCGCCGGCTGCCAACCACCGCTGCCGATAAATTAGTAGTCAAGGGTCGTCATAAAATTAGGCGTCCAAACAGGGACGTCGGTGACGTCACCAAATATAGTAAATTAGAATTCGCAATTGCGAATTAAGATTCCGTTTAGAGTTGGTAGTATACCGGGGGCGGCCACAAGTAACGTCTGAACCGAACCGTCACCACCAAAATCAAAACCAAGTAAAGTACGTTACAATGTAACGTTGAAATCTTCTTGAACCTTTTGTTTAATATTAAAATATATTTAAGGATAAAAAAACAGCAGCGATTTCTTCCTTGACGTTTCGTTCCTGATCAGGAACTTTTTCAAAAGGCTTTTATTGTTAAAATTGTTATAATTAATAAATTAAAACCTAAAACAAACAAGAACTTAATATTTACAATTTTTTTTCTGTAATTACAATTAATTTAATAAGAATATAATTTCATTAATACATACCCAAACAACAACCATTTTACGTTAAAATTTTAAAAACATACATCAATCGTCATACGTGGACATATTTTCACAATATAATATTATCTTTTTTATTTTAAATTTGAAAAAGGCATGCATCTTTCAATATTGTAAATGTGTCTGGATAATACTTTTAGTCGGCAATGTGGTACGTGGATACGATGAAAATGAAATGAGCAGTATAATAATTATTATAATAGATTCGAACAGGTAGTACGCCTGGTGGCGAAATTTTGTAAATTATAGACAGAAAGGACATGTAGTAATTTTATTGGAAATTATATTTTAAAGTATAGAAAACTATTTTAAATGTGATTTGTTTAGATGATAATAAGTGGAAATAGTGTGTATTCCTATAGATCTAGTAATTAAAATTATCACAAAAAATGAATTTTTAACTGGTACTAGACTTACACTCACTACTAATTTTTTTAATATACAATTGATTTTTACCAACAAATAGAAGGCTGTGCAATGGGAGCCCCAATTTCATCAACAATCGCACAATTTCGTTATGGAATTTTTAGAAGAAGAAGTAATTAATAATCTAAATCACCAGGAGCGGATGGAATCCTACCTGTACTGTTACAGCAGGGAGTGGACTGTCTAGCTCCGGTTTTAATTCACATCTTTAGAGCCAGCATTGCACTTAGTTATATACCGCTGGCATGGAGATCGACGAACGTGGCGTTTATTCCTAAACCAGGGCGTCCATCGTATGCCCAGGCAAAGGCATATCGCCCGATAAGTTTAACATCTTTCCTCCTGAAAACGTTGGAGAGAATAGTTGATAGGCATATAAGGGACGGGGTGTTGAGG
>NW_019417568.1:39733-42745 GCF_000390285.2 Anoplophora glabripennis
ATTATGTATGCAAATCGTAAATAAATGTAGTACTGGTGCTTATATTCAATATTTTTATATTATGTATTATCGGTGTAGATGAGGTGTACTTTTAAAAAAACTTTCTGTGACCGGGTTGTACTAAATTGTAGCAGGTAGCTAAAATTTAATCCCCGACAATTCGTCTTTGTCTATGCCGCTTCAATTTCTCTGTCCATTTCTCTTATAAGTAAACAATATAACAACAGCATTTGAAAACAAGAGGCTACTTAAGCATCATAACCGTATTAAGACGGTTTTTAGTAATTCAAATAAAATTATTCAATATTATTATCAAAATATTTATTTAAATTTAATTAATAGACTTTTATTCCACACAAAAATATTTGTATTTTGAAAATTCAAATTATGGTGAATAAATGTAGTGTTGTATAAATGTACAATAAAGAAAATAAAAAAGTAGGTAGATTAAAATTCATCCTCTGAATATTCTGATGAATTACCTTCGTCTCCTAGATTGATAACGATAGGTTCCACAGTAACGTCAATTAAATTATTGAGTTCCCACATTTTCTCCTTTTCTTTTTGTACATGATGTATACATCTTTGCCAGTTATCTGCAGTTACTCGTTCCAAGGAATTTTTTAACAAAATTTTCACGTCACTTAATTTAAACGTCGTATTATTTCGCGCTACATCTCCTTTTACCTGCGCCCAGACTAATTCGATTGGGTTAAGTTCACAGTGATAAGGTGGTAACCGTAGTACCGTTATTTGGTGATTTGTTGCCATTTCATCGATAACATATTTTTTCTGATCTTTATTAAGTTTGACAAGTGTCAAAAGTTCCTCTTTCACCATATTTGTTTCAAAATAAATGTTTTTTCCGGATAACCATTGAATTATATCGGCTTTCCTCCGAGCAGTCGTAGGCGTCCGCTCGGTTTGCCGTTTTTAAAATAAAATGAGTGTACTTTTGTGCGAATGACATTTTTGTAGAAATCATCTATAACGACTTTTGACCTCCCTGTAGATGATTTTGGGGGATTTACAGTATCTTGTTCATTTTTTGTTTCCTTTAAAAGTCTGTAGATAGTCGATTTTCCAATCCCTGTCATTTTGGAACACTTTTCCACGATGTCGTCAACACTGTTGGTAGGATTTTGGTGTTTCAATGCATTAAATACATTTAATATAATAATCTTCTCATTCTGAGACAGCGCACATCTTTTCACGCGTTTAGCAAGTACGTAATCTGATAAGCTCGACATTTTACCCAAACAATATTATATCCACTGGCACAATAGTCACTAAACACGAATTTTACTCTACTGCACTAGCACGTCTTCGTATATTCAGCTCTAAGACTGGATTGATCTGTCACAATACACTGGCTCCTGCCCTATGATATATCCAGTAAAATATACTAATGTACACCCATTACCTATTAGCATTAGTGTTACACGATAATTACCTGAAACGAAATATTACCACGCCCATGGCCGGTTCTTATCTCGGGGTTTTATTACGCTCTTTCATTTCCAAACAGACTATAAATGGTTTACAGAATTACAGAAAAAAAAATTGTAAATATTAAGTAAGTTCTTGTTTGTTTTAGGTTTTAAATTATTAATTATAACAATTTTAACAATAAAAGCTTTTTGAAAAAGTTCCTGATCAGGAACGAAACGTCAAGAAAGAAATCGCTGCTGTTTTTTAATCCTTTTTTAACCGACTACCACACCAGAACTCAACTCACAAGAAAATAAATATATTTTAATATATACCGGGTGATTCAGTTTGGTATTCGCGGCTCTGTATCTCTTTTATTTTAACAAATAGCTATAACAAACCCTCTCAAATGACATTATTAGATCGTCTCCATGATAACATAATTATATCAAAATTGCTATAGTCAATTGTTTTGACAAATGGCACACTATATATTTCTTTACCAATTCTGGAAGATATTTTTTTCTGCATTCAGCTATGTAAGGAAGTCTATAGTTTCATTAAAAATATTGCTAGAAAAACAGCAAAAAAAATGAACCCTACTTTTCATACCTTTATTCTGAAAAATGATAGCCAGCTACCTAGAAACAAGCTACTGTGATTTTAAAGTAACATATTTTATTTTTAATACGATAATTATATAACAATTTAAAACAGTACTAATTTCAAATGTTCAAAATGACCTCCTTTTGCTTCCAAACACAGAATAGCTCTGTTTATCACTCTCTACAAACATATTCTAGTGTTTCTTCATTTAATCTCCTACATTCTACTCTTATTCTGCTTTTAAGGTCGTCAATATCATTTAGGTAAGGCCAAAAAAAGAAATCTATAGGAGTGAGATCCGAAGATCTAGCAGGCCATTTAACATCTTCATCGAATGTTCTTCATCTCTTGCCTTTCTGGGTTTAAAAACTCTTCTTTTCTTTTGAAAACTTTCATCTGCCGCCAAATTCCTGTTTAACTTCCCGAAATTTTTATCTGATGGAAGTTGTCTCTGCGGAAAACGATGTTGGTATAAATACCTGGCAGCTTTAGCGTTCTTTCGGGGCTCTCCATAAATTGAAATCATATCTAGTATTTCTTGATTACTGTAAGTATTTATGTTATAATAAATATAGATAGAATAGGTAGGTACAAAATGTCAATTATTTTGACGAACCGTTATTTAGAAACGTCAAAATTCAGTTGTTTCCGCAGCTGGCTTTTCTGAATAAAGCTACTGAAAGCAGGGTTCATCTATTTTGTTGTTTTTCTAGCAATATTTCTAATGAAACTATAGACTTCCTTATATAGCTGAACGCAGAAAAAAAATATCTTCCAGAATCGATAAAAAAATATATAGTGTGCCATTTGACAAAAACAGTTGACTATAGCAATTTTGACATATGTTACCATGGAGACGATCTAATAATGCCATTTGATAGAGTTTGAGCGGCAATTTAAAAATATATAAAGTTTGTTATAGCTATTTGTTAAAATAAAAGAGATACGCGACTATTAAACTAAATCACCCGGTAA
>NW_019417568.1:44806-60825 GCF_000390285.2 Anoplophora glabripennis
TATATATAGAAAAGATATTCGTGGCTTTTGTATATATAATTAAAATCTTCTTATTAGTGGGATTAAAGCCTATTTTTTAGATGAAACTCTTTTTTCTACGTAAAAGCTTTCGCAATATTTTATTGCTTCTTCAGTTACACTATAAGTTATAGATATAATAATAATAATTTACAATATAAATGTGGATTACTTACAAGAAACTGAGTTATTGATATTTATATACAGATTGACAGATTTTGGACATTTACATCAAATGACATTCATAAATTTAGGAAAACAAAAACAATAATTATTTTATATTTATATAGAATTAATATTAGTGTTAGTATTACTAGTGCTATGATTTAGATCTATAGAAAGTATGTTGGAAAATATAATGTTAATATCTTTTGTATCTGTTTTTTTATTTAGAGTATTTTCTTCCTGGTTAATATCTTTTCTATATATATATACATGTATATATCCCAAAAGAGAAACTTTTTGAAAGCCTTGTATTTTGGCCACAATATTCCGTGCCGTATAGCATAAATATCCCTGTATAAAAGGTAGAGATTGTAGAGAAAGGAACAATTGGATCATTCTCAACGCTGACAATTGAAATATTACTATTATTTTCATTGTTTGTAACAGACAGAATAATTTTTAAATTCAGATGTATTACTGAAAATTATTTTATTAAGGACTTCTTCAGGATATGAATTGCTAAGCAAAACACTGTTTAACTCTTGTAGTGAGTTCTCTCTGAAAAGTGGCTGTGTTAAGTATACCCTGTGTTTTTGTGCCTATACCAGGTTTATTTTCATTTTATAGTTGTGATATGAGTGGAAATTCAGGTATCTACCACTACTCATCGGTTTCATGTACCATTGTACGTAGTATGTTCTGTGGATCACGTAGGACAGTCAAGGAAGGGGATACTCCTCTAATGTAAATTGGAACAAGGTCATCATGTGCAAAATTCACAAGAACATGAGAAATTTTAGAGACCATTGGAATGTCAAAAATTATAAATGGATTTAAAAATGTTATATTGTGATACCACGTTCATCGGGCGTTAACTATTGTTTTAAGTTTTAAGTAATAGTCTTATTTTGTTCCCATATGTTAAGCGGTATTCCAATTTTTCTAGGCTGTCCTGTATTTCTACTAGGTATTATTAGACTAAAGTAAATTATAGAGGGTACAACTAAAGCACTTGACCAAACTATAATGGTCTACTAGGAAATTAGTGAAAATAGTTCATATAAACATGTTTTCGCAAACGCAAAATTACAGAGTATTAAAAACATGAAAACAATAATTCTTATTTTGTAAAATAACAAAAAAACGGATAATGCGAATTAATTCAAATTTAATTGCAACTACTATTTTCTGGTTGTCAATAAATGTTATATATTCCGCAATTTTATTTATATATAGGGGCTTAACTTCGGTGGTGCAGGTAGTAATTGTCAATCACTTTTTTGTTATACCATATACAGGGTGTAACGTAAAGGTTGGGAATAAATTAAGCGGTGGATTCTTTAGTTTTGTGACGTATTGGTTGGTATTTTCGTCGTTCGTCACTATGACGCCTGAGCGACGGCGGTTTCCTCGGGCGCCAGTTTCTGTTTAAAGTGCAGAAACACCACTACGCGGGCGGCTGCAGTGAAGACACGGTATGTCCAGTGGGTCGAGAGAGAGTTAGACTTCACACAGGAATAAAAGTCACACAGTTGGTATATATTTACATTTATATAGTCCAATTCTACCTATTTACACTTTGATACTCTACATCTATGGCTAAACGGTGGCAAGTGGCTTTGGTTATATACAGGGGGTTACTACGAAGAATGGTAAAATAACGGTACGGTGTTAAGCGGTGATCTGACGAAAGCAATACATATAGAATTAGCGGCACTAGTAAAACAAGCGTGAATGTGACGGCAAGCGGCGTGCAGATACCAGGGGGGTAGGGTGAAGAAGCAACAAAGCTAGCAAGAGCTAAAAGCTATATATATAGTAAAGGCTTGGCTACTATCTCTAAAAATGAACAGAAATACAAGTAAAGAATAACAAGTTTCCGTGGCCCTGGTATGCGGCTGGCAGGCTGAAACAGGCCAAAATGATTAGCTCCGACCTGCGTTTCAACTCAAAGAGCGGATAGGAAGGGGAAGCAACACCCTATGACCTGAACGCGCAGCGGGGCTAAGTACACCGGATAATTGCAACAGTGCACCCAGCCACGGAGTCGTACGGACGGATATCTGGAAAGACAAAGTATGATTAGTACAAATGGACAGTAGCCAAGTCTTTCACCTATATTCCCTNCTCTGGTATGCGGCTGGCAGGCTGAAACAGACCAAAATGATTAGCGCCGACCTGCGTTTCAACTCATAGAGCGGATAGGAGGGGGAAGCAACACCCTATGACCTGAACGCGCAGCGGGGCTAAGTACACCGGATAATTGCAACAGTGCACCCAGCCACGGAGTCGTACGGACGGATATCTGGAAAGACAAAGTATGATTAGTACAAATGGACAGTAGCCAAGTCATTTACCTATATTCCCTAAACCTTTAACTTACTTCCTTCCCTCGACACGTCTGCACTGTGAGAGCGGTAGAACAGAACTAATTCTGCAGTGCAATTACCTCGCCAGGTCTCTTGTCACCTCAAGAGACTTGCGCGTTGAATATGCGCGGAACCTAACTTACTTCGGTGCTGCTCGGATTGGACGGCTTCTGGTGATGACAGTTCCTGAAGTGGTTTCTGGCGGCTGTGCGGTGCTGTCAGGCTGGACTTAGTGAAATCTCACCAATTCCCATTGGTGACGTAGTTTGGGCTGGAACGGCTCGACTGGTTGCGACGGCGGCTGGTGAGGAACTGAATTTCCAAATTCAGCTTCTTTCCTAAGTTCCTTGTCTGGGAACGGGCAGCTGCGCAATTCTTCTAGGCTGGACTTGTAAAATTTTACCTACTTCCCGCGGTGACGGCTCGGCTTGCTGGAGTTGATCTCAGGCTCGACTGGTCGCTTTGGTGGCTCGTGAGGAACTGAATCTCGGACGGCAGCTTATTTGCTGTATTCGTACGGCGGATCTTGGCGGCTGCGCAGTTTCCTCAGGCAGGACATGAAATTCTTACCAAGTTCTTACTGGTGACGTAGGTCTTACTTGGAACGGCTGACGGCTCGACTGGACTTTACGATGCCTCGTGGAGAACTGTCGCTCCTGCGGCGACTTAATTCCTAAGCCCTGGTGCTGCTTCGGTAGCGGCTGCGTAGTTCTCCTAAGACGGACTTGTAAAAATCTTACTCAGGTGGTGGTGACGTATTTCTAGGTAGACGGCAGGCTGGAGCTCGGCACGACTGTTCTCGACGCTGGCTGGCGGACGACTCTCGTACGCGGTGTCGCGGTGTGGATTTGCCGGCTATCGGCTTGGTGCTGCGCGGTGACGGACGGTGTTTGAAATGCCAAAGATAATGCCGGTGCGGTAAATTATATTTATTAATAAAATTAAATGAAAAGAAAACAAATGTGGGGTGTCGGAAAATCACTTCGTTACACCCCCCTCTTACTTCCGCTAAAAAAAATAAAAGTGAGCTTTTATTTTTTTCCGAAATTTATCCCTAATTTTAGAAAGTGCATACCCCACGCAGGTTAAAAAACTTTATTTTGGGGTATGTTCACTTTTCACACTAAAAACTAGCTAAATCAAAATAAAGCATCTATACAAAACTAAACGAAATTTCACATTCTTTACAGCAAAAATGTCCCTGGAAAATAAAAAAAAATTTAACATAAAACGGTACTGGTCGGGTTTCGGATCTTCAGGCTCAAGACAGGAGATCACATTGGACGCTCTTGGAAATGGTTTCTGGTCGGCGGAAAATATCGGGGAAATAAACTTGCACCCCTCGTGATGCCTCACGTGTGTCCGGGAAGTGAACATGATCGGTGTCGTGGAGTCATGGACAGGCGGCTTCTGCTGGTGACGTTCTGCGAGCGGTTTCTGCTGGTGACATTCTGCGGGTGGTTTTCACATGGGCAGTCTCTAGACATTATGCCATATTGACCACATCGGGAGCAAAATAAGCGTCTTGTCCGGGTACAGGTTTGGCGGGTATGGCCAGTATAGCCACATCTCCAACAGAGTTCCCAGCGGTCTACGGGCAGGTATATTGGCCAGTCGGGGTGAGATGGCTGGGGGGACTCGGCTAGCTGTTCCCATCCCGCTAAAGTTTGTCGCAGAGTTGCGGTAGTTACTTCCAATGATTCGTCGAGTGCTAGCTTGGTGTCTACCTCGCATTCGGTGTCTGGAGTCGGAGTTTCTTCGGAATCCATGGGGGTGTCCTCCTGGGCTTCCGAGATCGGCGTCGGTGTGTTGGGTACTGGGGCTGGGGGCTCGTTGACCTCGTGAATGGCCTCTTCTAAAGCTAAGAGTACCCAGTCCTGGTCGGCGGGGGATACGTGTAACTCAGGGCTGGCGGGATCCATCTCAAAGTAAACAGGTACGGGAGAATAAAAACCGGTGTTCGTTAATATGGTTTAATGTAAACTAAATAAAAATATCTTCTGGTTACATCTATTGGAAATAATAAAAATAAAAAAATAAATAAATTTCAACCGCTTGAGAGGGGAAAACTTTTCCGGGCTAGGTCGGCCGGGGTCGAATGGTGACCCAGAAGACACGGCCGTCGGTTTGTCGGAAACGATGTCGCCAACGACCGGTGTTTGGCACGGAGGCCGGTCGGAGAGCCAGAACTTCCCGATATAATGTTTCATCCCAGGCGTCACTATTTGGGAATTTTGCAATTCGATCGCCCAGGGACCGATTCGGGTGGCGGAGTGGTTGTTATTCTCGACGGTGGTGATGGCTTGGGAGGCGTCGTTGCTGTGGTGCCACAAAGGACAACTGCTGGGGGGCGTTGGGATATCGGGAGAGGCGTGATTCCCGGCGCCGTTTTCGGGCTGATGGTCCGAGTAGTGGGGAGCCGTCTTGGCATGGTCCTCTTCCGAGCTTCTGCCGGATTCAACATTTGGGCCCCTAACCTAGCCCTGGCTTGCTGGACAACCTTCCACCTTGCTTTCTGCGCTGCGTCCAGCGTCGGGTTGATCACCCGCGGGATCGGTGCGCCCCGGGGGGGCTCGCCTGGCTGTCGGCTCGCTGCGGTCGGGAGTTTCTAGTTCGGCACTGCAAGAAGTATATGGTTTTAAATCTTTAATGTGGACCCTCTTAATCCTCCTCCCGGTATCTGATTTAAGGTCGTAAACTACCGGTGAGATGACGTTAGTGACGGTATAGGGTCCGGAAAATTTTGGTGCTAACTTCGCGGCGAAACCTTTGATTGCGGATGACAGAGGGTTTTCCCGTTTCATAACGCGATCACCTTTACAACAACGCCATTCACGGCGGCGGAGGTTGTAGTAGCGGCTTTGAGATGTGAAAGCTTGTGCTAGCTTTACAAGCACCAGCTGAAACACTTCGGTTAGTTTGTCCAGACGGTCGGTGTGCATCGCCGGGATTTGGTTCTCTTCAGACGGATCGACGGGGGTTTTAGCATTCTCCCGATAAACGGTCTTCGGTAAATGCAACTCCCGTCCAAAGTTTAGAAAAGCGGGCGTAAATCCGGTAGATTCGTGCCTTGAACTATTGATGGCCAATTGCAGGTCACTCAGGTGTAGGTCCCATTTCTTGTGATCCTGTTCGCAGTACTGGGCATCATAGTTTTGATCGTGCGGTTGGCTCGTTCGACCGGGTTGGCTTGCGGTGTGTACGGCGGGGTGAAACGGTGCTGGATACCAAACTCTTCTAACAAGGACCGGAAAACACGACTGTCATACTGGGTGCCATTATCACTGATAATGGTGCGGGGACATCCGAAACGTGTAATAATTTCCTCGTAGAGAGCCTGACTGACATTGCGGGCGGTAGCACTCCGTAGCGGACGGCATTGGATCCATTTGGTGAAGCGATCTTGAAAAACTACCAAATAGTTATTTCCTTTACTGGATCGCGGCAGGGGCCCTATTAGGTCGGTGCTGACGGTTTCCCATGGTTGGCGGTTGATGGACGGTTGCATCTTCCCAGCAGTTTGTTGCTGCGACGGCTTGTACCGCTGACACTGCATACAACTTCGTACGTACTTGGCGATATCGCAGAACATACCAGGCCAATAGTACCTCTGTGAAATGCGAGCGATGGTTTTAGCAATCCCCATGTGTCCAGCGGACGGAGCATCATGGTTCTCTTGCAAAACCGCTGAGCGGAGCGGCGTGGGGACGCATAGCTTCCATGGATCGGATAGATCGGGTTCGGTTAAGTCGCTTGAATCCCTTAAGTGGCGGAACAGACGGTTATTGCGTATGCAATAATCCGGAAATGCTTCAGGGCATCTTTCGACTTCCGACTTCTTCCTGCTATACCAAGAACAGTTTGGCGGCTCGTTCAGGACGCATAGTTCTCCGGTGCTTGGTGCAGAAGAAGTTCCTTCTATCGGCTGACTTAATTTCGAAGTCGTATTGCTGCAGGAATACGCTCCATCGGGTTAGACGGCCGGCAGGACTTTTTATGGAATGCAGCCATCGCAGAGATTGATGGTCGGTCAAGACGGTGAAGTGATAGCCTTCAAGATACGGTCTCATCTTCTCTATGCCCCACACTATAGCCAAACACTCTCGTTCAGTGACAGAGTAATTCTTTTCGGCAGGCGACAGTGTGCGACTAACATACGCTATCACTCGGTCGCATCCGTCGATATTCTGGGTCAAAGCTGCTCCCAGTCCATGGTCGGAGGCATCGGTCTGGAAGGTAGACGGTTTCTCGAAGTCCGGACAGGTTAAAATCGGAGCTTCGGTCAGGCAGTTCTTCAAGTGGTTGAAGGCGTCTTCTTGGTCACTGGTCCACTTGAAACGGTGATTTTTCCGGAGTAGTCGGGTTAACGGAGTCACAATCTGGTATAAAGCGTCGGTACCAGGAAGCCATTCCTAGGAAGCGGCGGACGTCTCGGATGTTTCGAGGGGTGGGGAACTTCTTGATCGAGTCCACCTTTTCAGGATATGTCTGAATTCCTTCAGCGGTGACGATATGTCCTAGGTATTTGAGCGACTTCCTGAAGAACTCGCATTTGTCGGGGTTTAGCTGCAGGTTAGCCATTCGTAGTCGGCGGAATACTTCCCGTAAGTTGTCCAGGTGTTCTTCAAAGGAGTCGTTGGAATGTAGCTGAAGCCGAGTGAAGTCCAAAAGTAATTACTCGAAACTGGAACAGGCCTCTGCCGGGGACGGTGAAAGCAGTGATCGGTTTGCTATCGGCAGTAAGTGGTATCTGCCAGTATCCTTGCTTGAGGTCTAAACTGGAGATATATCTGGCCTTGCGGAGCTTATCCAGTATCGCGTTGATGTACGGCAACGGGTAGGCGTCTTTCTCGGTAACCTCGTTGACTTTTCGGAAGTCGATGCAGAATCGAGGTTTTCCATCCTTTTTGCGGACGATGACGACGGGTGAACTCCACGGACTGTCGGACGGCTCTATTACCCCGTTGTGCAACATTTCTTCAACTTCCTTGTTGATAATGTCCTGCATCTTCGGGTTTTGCGGGCGGTACCTTTGTTTGATTGGTTCGGACTGTGACAGGCGGATCTGGTGTTGTATTAATCCGGTAGTACCACGTAAATCCTTGAAGCCAGGTAACTCGGTCTCCAAGAAGGATTTTAGCTTCTCTTCCTCCGTTGGTGTTGGGGTTGACGACAGAACCTCCAAGGGTATTGACGAGATGACGGTATATCCAGGCTAACGGTGGCAGCGGACGGATTTATCAAGAAATTGTGCTTGTGCAGGATGTCCATTCCTAGCACAACATCGGAGGATAAATTCGGAAGATACCATAGCCTCTCTTCAAATTCTTTACTCCCTATCCGGAATTGGATTTGGTAAACCTCGGTCACTGTCACCAAGTTACCATTTGCTAGCTGAACGGCTGGTGCGGTAGCGGTCTCATAATGTAGGCCTAGTTGACGGATTTGATCTCCTACATAAGAGCGTGCAGCTCCGGTGTCTATCAGGGCCAGGAAGGTCTTTCCCTGAATCCGGATTGGTACGTGCGGTCGATTGTCCGGGTAGCTGGCTGATATTGTTTGCGAGGCAAGACTAGGGCGGAACGGTACAGGCCTCGTAACGGTACGGTTCCGGTCTAGTTTTCCGACTGGGAACACGAGCGGTCCCTAGTCATGATTCCAGACTGTCCACATCGGGAGCAGAAAAGGCGGGGCGGTGCTCGGCATTGACTTCGAAAATGTCCACTCTTCCCACAACGCAAGCACATAGCGTTCCGGTCAAAAGTGACGTTGGCGGCGGAAGTCGACGGTTGTTCTTCTGGTGTTTGGACGTCTCTCCTGTTCTGCGGTCTAATCGGGGTTGTCTCAATCGGTCTTTGTTCTGGTCGGGTGGTTCTTGGCGGATCAGATCTCACTGACGGAGTTGTCTGGGTCCTTGCTGGTGGTGGTGTTACGGGCGGTCGAACAGTTACTGGTGCCTGGTTGCGGACGAAGTTAGGCGGAGATGGCGCGGTTGGTTTGGCAGGTCGGTTAGCCGCGATCTCTCTCTGCAGAGCTTCGTATTCCTCCACTTGACGAATCAGGTCACGTGGACTCTGGATCTCGCTTTGACGGATGTACTGTCGGTATTCAGGAAGCAAATTTCCATACAGTCGTTGTAGGGCTCGGTCAGACGAGAATCCTCCATGTCGGCATAGCAGGGTCTGTAACGAGACTAGATAGTCTCGGCCGGACTCCCCTACTTGTTGACGGCGCTGGTATATTTGCTCCTCTAGGAACAATTCAAAATTGGCGGGCAGGTAGAATTGATTGAAGTCGCCAATAAAGTCGTCCCAACAGTTCCATAAGTCGCGGTTGTTCCGATACCAGGCTAGAGCGTTGCCTTGAAAGATTTCATACAAGGCAGGTAATACGGCCGACGTTGGTATGTCGCTGTGTTCCTGGAATTCCCAGAGCTTCTCCAAGAACTCCACGGGATCGGTCCTTGCGTTGAAGTGCAGGTTCCACTTCCTTACTCTTTCGCATACTGTGCTGATGCTGAGCGGTGCAGAGGGGTTGCTGACCAGTGGCGTACTTGCTGTGGTCGGCACGTCAAGCGGCGGTGGCGGTGGTACGACGAAAGCGGGGGCGGTGTGCCTTGGTTGCGGTGATGCACATCCGTCTTTAATAAATCTCACCAGTCGTTTCTTTTTTTCCTCTACGGTCCCGGAGACGTCTAGGCGGAATTTCTCCAGTTCCATGTGTCCACGAACGCGGTGGTTTCGGACCCGTTTGGAGGATTGCGACGTAGTTGGGGGTATCCCTAAGAATCCCCAGAACACGCTGGATGCGTGCAGAAAGCGTTTCTGCACGGCCGCGGCTGCTTCTGCGGATGTCGGGTTCGACTCGCGTTGTGGAACGATAGGTGTAGGGTTCCCCGTAATTAATAAGTAAAGGGGAACTTGTTACGAATTCTTTTTTCCCTATTTTGTGGACTGGCAGACCAGGCCGTACCACAAGCTGAGGGGAACAGCCTTAATATACCCCGAAGGGTCGCTGATACTCAGTACTACTACTATTTAAAAAAATTGGTAGCGACTACTCGTCACTAAAGGAGCGGACAATGAGAGGCTATTCGATTCAAACACTATAATACAAGTGTGAAGACCAACTCAGAGATGCTTCTCGTGGCAAGTCTCGACTGAGAGTGAGCTACCGAGGAAAAACTCGGCGATTATTTAATGAACAGCGGTCGGACTGAGGACTGAACGTCGAGTGCGCCGCAGCCTGCTGTTCCAAAAGGCCCCTGGCAGTAAATCACGAGGCGCAATGTCGGATTTCTTTGCGTCCCGTGACACATGTCTAGTTGTTCCTTTCTGAGCTTATATATCCAGCTCAGTCGGAAGTCTGCTAAGTCGGAGCTTCCGGGTTCTACGGCTGGTTCAGGGTCGGTCAGGATTCGGGTTTCCTCGTTTGACATCATGATTCCTCCTGGTCTTGGTGCGGTGATGGCTGCGGAGCTCTCCAGTTGGACGTCTGCTCGGTCTGAGGTCTCAGAACTAACTATCAGGGCGGGGATAGCTGCGAGTTCTTCAGTGGACACGTCTGTTCGGTCTGCGGTCTCACAACCAACTATCAGGGCGGTGCTAGCTCCGGAACTCTTCCAGTTGGCACGTCTGTTCGGTTTGCGGTCTCAGAACCAACTGTTTCGGTGCTATCTCTTCAACGCTTCAGTAGTTCGGGCTGAAACTATCAGCGTTGGATTCTGCGCCCTCGATTTACTGCTAAACGAGGGGTCACAAGCCAGGTACGGGTTGACACCGGATTTTTCAAAATTCCAGGTAAAATCCGGGGTGACGGGTTCGGTCTCTAATATATATACGGCCGGAATGCCAGGGATCGCCGAAGGCAGGTTTCACCAAATTTCACCCCGATTTGTGAGTTTGGTAAACGGTTTTCCAGAACGGTTCGTCGGATTGGAATGAAACTAACGGCAATCGATTTTACGTCCCCAAGATGCTATTCCACGAGGGGTCACACGCCGGGTAAAAATTTCGACCGGAGTCACCAAGAGCTCCGGGCAAAATCCGGTAGGGCGGTAAAACACGGTCTGGACGATGTCTTGGGATTCCAACGGCTTGCTGCTTCCGGTTTTTCTTGATTTCGACTGCCCACTTCGCTACGGCAGACCTATCTTCGAAACGGCTGATCGGATCCAACTGCCAGTGTCACCAATCGATTCCTGGGGTCGAATTACCATGATAATGATACCCCACACGGATACGTTCTGATCGGGTCGCTTCGGGCACTTTCGGAAATGTTCGGGCGGACTTCGGACTTTCTGGTCGAAAATGCAGCCTTCTCGTGTACTAACACTCTTGATACTTAGGTTCGATCTCCAATTTCCTCGCGCGTTGTCAAGATGGCTTCTGACGTCTTTGGCCGGGTCCGGAACGGTTCGGAAACGGTCGAAATCTCCAAATCTTCACTAACTCTCTCTTTTAGGTCCCTGCTCGGGCGCCAAATTTGTGACGTATTGGTTGGTATTTTCGTCGTTCGTCACTATGACGCCTAAGCGACGGCAGTTTCCTCGGGCGCCAGTTTCTGTTTAAAGTGCAGAAACACCACTACGCGGGCGGCTGCAGTGAAGACACGGTATGTCCAGAGGGTCGAGAGAGAGTTAGACTTCACAAAGGAATAAAAGTCACACAGTTGGTATATATTTACATTTATTTAGTCCAATTCCACCTATTTACACTTTGATACATCTACATCTATGGCTAAACGGTGGCAAGTGGCTTTGGTTATATACAGGGGGTTACTACGAAGAATGGTAAAATAACGGTACGGTGTTAAGCGGTGATCTGACGAAAGCAATACATATAGAATTAGCGGCACTAGTAAAACAAGCGTGAATGTGACGGCAAGCGGCGTGCAGATACCAGGGGGGTAGGGTGAAGAAGCAACAAAGCTAGCAAGAGCTAAAAGCTATATATATAGTAAAGGCTTGGCTACTATCTCTAAAAATGAACAGAAATACAAGTAAAGAATAACAAGTTTCCGTGGCCCTGGTATGCGGCTGGCAGGCTGAAACAGGCCAAAATGATTAGCTCCGACCTGCGTTTCAACTCAAAGAGCGGATAGGAAGGGGAAGCAACACCCTATGACCTGAACGCGCAGCGGGGCTAAGTACACCGGATAATTGCAACAGTGCACCCAGCCACGGAGTCGTACGGACGGATATCTGGAAAGACAAAGTATGATTAGTACAAATGGACAGTAGCCAAGTCTTTCACCTACATTCCCTAAACCTTTAACTTACTTCCTTCCCTCGACACGTCTGCTCTGTGAGAGCGGTAGAACAGAACTAATTCTGCACTGCAATTACCACGCCAGGTCTCTTGTCACCTCAAGAGACTTGCGCGTTGAATATGCGCGGAACCTAACTTACTTCGGTGCTGCTCGGATTGGACGGCTTCTGGTGATGACAGTTCCTGAAGTGGTTTCTGGCGGCTGCGCGGTGCTGTCAGGCTGGACTTAGCGAAATCCCACCAATCCCTATTGGTGACGTAGTTTGGGCTGGAACGGCTCGACTGGTTGCGACGGCGGCTGGTGAGGAACTGAATTTCCAAATTTAGCTTCTTTCCTAAGTTCCTTGTCTGGGAACGGGCGGCTGCGCAATTCTTCTAGGCTGGACTTGTAAAATTTTACCTACTTCCCGCGGTGACGGCTCGGCTTGCTGGAGTTGTTCTCAGGCTCGACTGGTTGCTTCGGCGGCTCGTGAGGAACTGAATCTCGGACGGCAGCTTGTTTGCTGTATTCGTACGGCGGATCTTGGCGGCTGCGCAGTTTCCTCAGGCAGGACTTAGTGAAATTCTTACCAAGTTCTTACTGGTGACGTAGGTTTTACTTGGAACGGCTGACGGCTCGACTGGAC
The DNA here is from genome assembly GCF_000390285.2 of Anoplophora glabripennis. Taxonomy (NCBI): domain Eukaryota; kingdom Metazoa; phylum Arthropoda; class Insecta; order Coleoptera; family Cerambycidae; genus Anoplophora; species Anoplophora glabripennis. The sequence continues at coordinate 57,254 of NW_019417568.1, forward strand.
TCTACGATGCCTCGTGGTGAACTGTCGCTCCTGCGGCGGCTTAATTCCTAAGCCCTGGTGCTGCTTCGGTAGCGGCTGCGTAGTTCTCCTAAGACGGACTTGTAAAAATCTTACTCAGGTGGTGGTGACGTATTTCTAGGTAGACGGCAGGCTGGAGCTCGGCACGACTGTTCTCGACGCTGGCTGGCGGACGACTCTCGTACGCGGTGTCGCGGTGTGGATTTGCCGGCTATCGGCTTGGTGCTGCGCGGTGACGGACGGTGTTTGAAATGCCAAAGATAATGCCGGTGCGGTAAATTATATTTATTAATAAAATTAAATGAAAAGAAAACAAATGTGGGGTGTCGGAAAATCACTTCGTTACACCCCCCTCTTACTTCCGCTAAAAAAAATAAAAGTGAGCTTTTATTTTTTTCCGAAATTTATCCCTAATTTTAGAAAGTGCATACCCCACGCAGGTTAAAAAACTTTATTTTGGGGTATGTTCACTTTTCACACTAAAAACTAGCTAAATCAAAATAAAGCATCTATACAAAACTAAACGAAATTTCACATTCTTTACAGCAAAAATGTCCCTGGAAAATAAAAAAAAATTTAACATAAAACGGTACTGGTCGGGTTTCGGATCTTCAGGCTCAAGACAGGAGATCACATTGGACGCTCTTGGAAATGGTTTCTGGTCGGCGGAAAATATCGGGGAAATAAACTTGCACCCCTCGTGATGCCTCACGTGTGTCCGGGAAGTGAACATGATCGGTGTCGTGGAGTCATGGACAGGCGGCTTCTGCTGGTGACGTTCTGCGAGCGGTTTCTGCTGGTGACATTCTGCGGGTGGTTTTCACATGGGCAGTCTCTAGACATTATGCCATATTGACCACATCGGGAGCAAAATAAGCGTCTTGTCCGGGTACAGGTTTGGCGGGTATGGCCAGTATAGCCACATCTCCAACAGAGTTCCCAGCGGTCTACGGGCAGGTATATTGGCCAGTCGGGGTGAGATGGCTGGGGGGACTCGGCTAGCTGTTCCCATCCCGCTAAAGTTTGTCGCAGAGTTGCGGTAGTTACTTCCAATGATTCGTCGAGTGCTAGCTTGGTGTCTACCTCGCATTNTATCGGCTTGGTGATGCGCGGTGACGGACGGTGTTTGAAATGCCGAACATAATGCCGGTGCGGTAAATTATATTTATTAATAAAATTAAATGAAAAGAAAACAAATGTGGGATGTCGGAAAATCACTTCGTTACAGTTTAAAAAATAAATTTTTGTCATATGAAGTTATGCTCTACGGGTTTTCTTTTCCGAGCTACAGAGTTTTTCTCCAATAACTTTCGAACATTAGAAGATAGTGAAATTTCATCCATAGCTTAATTTGATAATCCCCTAGTAACAGGAAAAAGATTAGCTTTGTAAGTTACACAGTGGCGTGCGTACGTATTATACCGTAAGGTTTTTCGAAGAAAATTGTGGTACGCCACTGGTAAAAACATTGTTTTAATATTTTTTTTGTAATCCACATTTTATTTTAAACAAAATTATCCTCTGTGTTTTATTCCTAGCTCTTGTCATTTTTCCATAAATAAAACTTTTGTAAATACCATTTTTTCCCGCTGCTAACATCGGAAAATGAAAATAACAAAAACATTATGACGTATGCTTTGTCTCAGCCACCGAAAATGGTCAAATAGTCATTATAAAAAAGACTTGTTTGTTTTGAAAATGATATTAAAATATCACACATTATTTTAACAATAATAAAAAACACTAGTGACTTAGGAATTTAAAGAATTTATTGAGTAGGTAATAAGAAGTAATAAACAACAAACAAGATTACAAAAGGTGCTGGAAATGTTGCCCCCCAACTTCAATACATTTTTCAATGCATTTTTTCATGGATTCTCTTGCGCGTCCAAAAATACCAGGCGTATCTCGAATTTGCTGACAGCCCATTTCAACTCTTTGACGAAGAATCTGTACATCAGAAATGGGAACGGAATAAACTATGTTTTTAAGTGACCCCACACATAATAGTCTAATGGATTAAGTTCGGGAGAACGAGCAGGCCACGCTCTTGGCCCTCCACGACCTATCCATTTATTGGGGAACGTTTCATTGAGGTATTCTCTAACTTCTCGCCTAAAGTGAGCTGGGGCGCGATCATGCATAAACCACATGTTCTGGTGTGTTTCAATTGGAACTTCTTCTAATAAAGGTTGTAATCTGTTTTGAAGAAAATCCAGATACGATAAACCGCCTAGTCTGTATGGGACCAATAAAAAAATCGCCAATTATTCCGGCCCAAATATTAATTGAAAATCGTTGCTGGTGCCGGGATTGTATTATTCCATGCGGATTTTCATCAGCCCACATATGACTATTGTGGAAATTAATTATACCATCCCTTGTAAATCCTGCTTCGTCGGCAAATAAAATGGATGAGTGGAATAACTAGTTCTGATTGCACTTATTTAAAAACCAGGTACAAAATCTAAGACGTGGTGCATAATCTTCGACAAAAAGTGCCTGCACTCTGCAGATGGTATGGGTATAACAAATTATCATGCAGGATTCGTTGGACAGTCATATGACTTACTCTCTCCATTCTTCCAATTCTTCTAGTACTTGATTCAGGATTCACCTCGACCATCTGAAGGATCCATTCCTCAAGTTGTACTGTCCTTACATTTTACATTTCGAGATCTTCAGCAGAAAGTGCAAGGCTTTAACGAGCCGGTTTCACGTAAGCGCACATGAATTCCCGAAAAAGCCTTCCTATTTGGAATACACCGAGCTGGAAAACGTTCAACATAAAGACGCACAGCTAACACAGTATTCCCGTTGGCAAGGCCGTAAATAAAATGCATATCTGCTAATTCTGGAAATGAGTATTCCATTTCTAACAGATCTAAATCAAAGTACAACCGCTTAAGGAAAGCTAGATGTCATAACTGACAATGATGTTTTGTCTGAAAACATCCGAAAACAAATTTTGATGGCTTGGTCAAAGCATACCTCATAATGTTTTTATTTTCATTTTCCTATGTTAGCAAAACTTTTATTTACGGAAAAGTTGTAACATCCCATTTTGTGTAGTCCTCTTTGGGTCGATTTTATTGTCTCCAGTTGTATACCTTTCACCCAGACGGCTATTTATCCCTGAAAGTATTAATAAGTGTAGTAAGTAGGTAGTATTTTAATTAGGTTAGTAATATTCATTATTATTAGAGTAGCTAGTTTAAAAGTAGATAGTTTACCTTTATTTTTCTAGTTATATGTCTGTTCATTTCACAAACTGTACAGTATTTGCTTGAAATATATTTTCAATAGGTTTTCCTTTTAATATAGCATAAATATGGCAGTTGATCTACTGATAGTGTCCTCTAGTGGTCAGTAGCGTTGTCAGTACCACATCAACGGTAGAACTCACATTCAAGATACTTACCGAGACATCTCGCTTATAGAGACTCAAATAGTTCGGTTGGCTGATAGTTAGCGCAGATTTTTAGTTTTCGCGATGAGTTCTAGACCGGAAGAAGATTTTCTGATAGGTGTCCTAAAGAGGTGGTCTCCCACTC